>NW_015091011.1:50596-121279 GCF_001431845.1 Calidris pugnax | reverse complement strand
TATTGACATTCCTGTCATACCAAATCTGAAAACACAGCAACCCCTAGAAAGAAAATTAACTCTGTGTCAGCAGAAACCAGGACACAGTGCCAGCTACAGCAGGTTTCCCAGGACTGTTTGAGTCCCAGGACTCAAACTCTAGAAGTTTGAGTATTTCTAGGGCTGCTCTGGACAACCTGTTCCAGTGTCTGACCACGCTCTCAGTAAAAGAGTGTTTTACCTTGTCCAGGAAAATTTGCCCATTGTCTCTTGTGTTGTCAGTGGGCCCTACTGAGAAGGGTCTGGCTCCCTCTTGGTCATTTTCTGCGAGGCATCGATTTGTGAAAGTTTGTTAATCTGAATAGCCAATATAAGAGGCTTTTAGAATAAATTGGTAAATGAATATTTATAAATCACTTGTAGCAGTGTGTCCAAGCGAGGTGAATTTTTGGTCTGATCCTGTGTTGTTGTTAAGATGTCATAAATTTGCTAATGAAAACACGCACACAGAAAAGTAACTGAACAGTGTTGATCTGTTCATGTAAACATAGGAATTAATTTACTTTCCTTTTTTGAAGAAAACATGGGATCTAATTGGCAATCCTTTGCTTCTGCAAGGCACCTCTCATCCATGTTGCCTACTATTCATGGTGTTCAAGTATTTTTCTTGTGATTTTTTTTTTTTGAATGTGGAGGCCTCTTTTATCAAAATAGTGGGACTCCGCACAGAAATTTTTTTCTGTAAGCAGGAAGTTTTAACTCTGGGCGTTGAAACTTTTGACCCAAAAAACAGGCTTATGTAAGTTGAGGCATCTGAGTTGGATGGCTGGTTTTGTGAGAGATTGGTGCAGAAAGAAAGGAATTACTGAAAGGCCATCAAGAAGTGCTCGGTTCCCCTGACTCGAGACTGGAGCTGGGCTTTGTGACAGTGTAAGAGGGTAAGGATTGGTATTGAAGTGGAATGAACTGAGACATGCTGCATCTAGTAGGTTCTTGAGAGCTCAGATGTAATACTTCAGAGAAAAAGAGACTGAAAACATAATATAAGTTTTTCTTGTAATGCTGTAGAAAGTTATGTGTATATAAAATGCCTAGCTAGGGATATAGAAAATATGAATTAAGGAAGATCCAAGGAGAAGTATTGTTTCTCAGATATAAGAGATGTGCTGGCCTGGAATGTTGAATTGAATGGACTAGTTGTCTTCCCAAATGTTGAAAATTGTTGAGACAAATCATCTTGGTTACAGCAACCCCTTTTACATCTAAACAGTGGGATTTCATCCATCATTGGGCATCTTACAGGCTCTACAAGTGATAATAGAAATATGTTAATTCTCAAGCCCTTTCTGGTTATGAGTCCTGTGAAGGATCATGGACACACAATATAACATGAATTATGTTCTGAGGCCTTTGAACAGAGGATTGAAATGGCTTATACTGTTTAACTCAGCCAGTTCTGAATATGTTTCTTTAAGGGTGTATTTTATTTATCTTAACTACTGTTAAGAGACAAAATTATGTTGGTCATTGTCACGAATGATATTATATTTTAGATGTGAGAATACGTAGAAACCAGACATTTTGGCATAACGTTTGATAATAAATAAACAAGAAATAAACATGTCTAGTATGTCAGAATCCGAGTGTGTTTCCAACTTTAATTTTTGTTTTTCTGGGCTTTGTGACAGTGTAAGAGGGTAAGGATTGGTATTGAAGTGGAATGAACTGAGACATGCTGCATCTAGTAGGTTCTTGAGAGCTCAGATGTAATACTTCAGAGAAAAAGAGACTGAAAACATAATATAAGTTTTTCTTGTAATGCTGTAGAAAGTTATGTGTATATAAAATGCCTAGCTAGGGATATAGAAAATATGAATTAAGGAAGATCCAAGGAGAAGTATTGTTTCTCAGATATAAGAGATGTGCTGGCCTGGAATGCTGAATTGAATGGACTAGTTGTCTTCCCAAATGTTGAAAATTGTTGAGACAAATCATCTTGGTTACAGCAACCCCTTTTACATCTAAACAGTGGGATTTCATCCATCATTAGGCATCTTACAGGCTCTACAAGCGATAATAGAAATATGTTAATTCTCAAGCCCTTTCTGGTTACGAGTCCTGTGAAGGATCATGGACACACAATATAACATGAATTATGTTCTGAGGCCTTTGAACAGAGGATTGGAATGGTTTATACTGTTTAACTCGGCTAGTTCTGAATATGTTTCTTTAAGGGTGTATTTTATTTATCATAACTACTGTTAAGAGACAAAATTATGTTGGTCATTGTTAACGACTGTCACGAACGGTATTATATTTTAGATGTGAGAATATGTAGAGACAGACATTTTGGCATAACATTTGATAATAAATAATTAAACAAGAAATAATCATGTTTAGTATGTCAGAATCAGTGTGTTTCCAACTTTAATTTTTGTTTTTCCTTTTTTTTTTCTTGCTAGTCAGTATACATGCTGAAGACATTAGAGCTGATTAATTTAATAAATTCCAAATAATTACTGGACACTACTTCCCCTATCCATCTAGTTAACTCATTAATGAGACTGGATATCATCTGGAATGTTTTGTTTTCTTATTTTTGGAACCATATTATCCTTCAAGTTTAAACTTCATAGGTATGGAATGCAATCAATAAACAAGTAATTTGAAGGAATCAGTTTCACCCTACAGCATACCTTGTGTAGCAGCTGTGATCAAGATGTCTTTAAGTTTCTTGGTTTTTTTTTTTTTGGTCTCATTCACTTATTGAAAGCAAGTATAAATAAATCAAATTGGGTATGAAAACTTTTTTAATTTTAGGAGCCATCCAAAAATATGGAGGGTAATTTTCTGACTCTAGGCTGCATATGTCCTTCCTTTGTCCTCCTCCAGAGAGAGTGTGCTCAAATAGTTGTCATTGTTATCATGGTTGTTAGGCTTTGAAGGAGTGGTGCTTTCACTTTTTAATGACTGCTATTTGTGGTAAGATTTGTGTGAAAATACTGGGTCTTGCATTTGTTTTCAGATCTCAGGGTCGCTAATGGATAGTCAACGCTATCTGGTTGTCTTGCCTTTCTAAGGGTTCAACTTGCAGGACATTTTTATCCCAGTCACTGGCTGGTTGAGCACCTGCTGGGTGTGTTTGGTGTTTGTGGTGACAGTGATAGTAGCCATTACCTGGTTACGGGTTAGGTTATTTGACAGATCCTTGAAGTGCTGAAGATGCTGAATGAGTGCACTCATTGTGATGCTCTACTGGTGTGTCCTGTTAAACTGGAATTTCTATTTCTATTTCATACTGCTTGATGTTGAGCCAGATAGGGCTGGTCTGTCTTTGGAGTGTATTGTGATATTCATCTGGTCATGAATGATTCATATGTGCCATCTGTGTGTGTGTATATATATATTTTTATAACAACACCTTTATTCCATTAAACTTACTTTTCCTTCTGAATGGTAGGTAAAATATCATAGAGATGTCAACAGCTTATTCTTTATTATTTCCTTTGACCTCCTGGCTTTAAATTGTGGAATTGCCATGAAATCTGGTCTAATCAATCCCAATTCTAGTACGATGTGGTTCCTCCTAGCCTTCCTTTTTCCTCACTTCTGGTGGCCTACAGACTAGTATCTCTGTTTTCTCAGCCTCCCCTCTGCATGATGCCCTCATGCTTGCTTCTTGGTCTTTTTGTCAGATCTGTTTCCCTTCCTTCTTAGTCTGTAGCCTCCCCCTGCCCGTTCCTAGCCATGATTGCCCAGCTCAGCCAGTTTGGACTCCTTTCCTCTCCAGTTCAGTTCCTCACCCAACAGCAGTTTCCTTACCTCCCATTTTCCTACCAACTTCTTTTTCCAGCTAATCGTGGAACCTTCATTCTAACGTGTTTTTTTCTGTTTCTCATTTTCTACATTGCAGTGCTGGTAGGAACTGAGCAGAGGGGATACCCTCTTTATATGCTTCGCTTTTGTGTGCTTTCCTCATGTGCAATAAATGTGAGCAATAAATATAAACCAAAACTGGGCTGGATCGTGCTCAGTTGGTCTATGGGGAGAGCCTCCACACACGTGTTAGAACAAACTGCTGGGAGCATGCACTTCATGGACTGAATCTTTGGAGATTTTAGCCCTAAAGCACTAAAAATTATTCCTTGGGGAGTGTATGTTTGCCCTGTGATACCTTAAAGCTGGATTTGAGGATTTTCTAGTGGAAATAAAAAAATAATAGCATTAATAAAAAAGCATAGCCATGACAAAAAGGTCTCCCATTCTTTCAGTTCTTCACTCTAAAGAACAGAAATTCTTGGAGTTTTGAGCAAACAGCTGTAAGTTGTTTTTTTTTTTTTCTGATGTAGCAAACCAAACCTGCTTCTCTCCCTGGTTTTGAGCTTAAGAACAGCAGAAATGTGCCGTGAGAAATTATGAAAACCTTCAAAATTCTTATACAGCTTAAAGATCAAGATTGGGTTCTGTTACATAAAGTGCTTTTTGGTAATGGAACGTATATGGAGGTGAATTCAGATGAGTAGGCATGTATTGTAGCAGAATGTAAAATGTGGAAGACGTACTCCTTAGAAGTCAGAAGGTATGTTACTTTATAACTTATCCAGAATTGAGCAATTTTTCTTAAACACAGGAATAATATTTGTATGGAATGGCCTCTTTTATCTAAATTTTGGACTGTGGCAAATTATTAGTGACAGTAAAGTGCAATACAGTGCAATTTTTCAGAAGGTCCAGGGTCATACATAGGTGAAGGACACAGGTAAGCCAGATGCTGTCTCACTTAAGGCATTTTGGAAGCTGTCATGAGCAAACTGGGTTCCTTACCCAAACAGCTCAGATGGGATGTATCCAGCCCTGCAGTGGCTGTTGCAGGGTTCTGAGGATTTCCTCCTGCTTTCATGGCTCTTGAGCTCCAAATTGTCTGTTCTCGCTCACAAGTTGGCTTTGCTGATGAGAGTAATCTCAGAACTAGTTGAAATATAATATGTTTTGACAGCTCTGTGGTCGGTTTAAGTGTTTCGTTTTGGTTTGCTGATGAGAGTAATCTCAGAACTAGTTTAAATATAATATATTTTGACAGATCTGTGGTCGAGATCGGTTTAAGTGTTTGGTTTTATGTTTTGTTTTGTGTTTTTTTTTTTTTTAAATTGGCTGGTTAAAGTAAATCATGTCCTTAGAAGTCAGAAGGTATGTTACTTTATAACTTATCCAGAATTGAGCAATTTTTCTTAAACACAGGAATAATATTTGTATGGAATGGCCTCTTTTATCTAAATTTTGGACTGTGGCAAATTATTAGTGACAGTAAAGTGCAATACAGTGCAATTTTTCAGAAGGTGAAGAGTTTAGACGCAGGTAAGCCAGGTGCTGTCTCACTTATGGCATTTTGGAAGCTGTCATGAGCAAACTGGGTTCCTTACCCAAACAGCTCAGATGGGATGTATCCAGCCCTGCAGTGGCTGTTGCAGGGTTCTGAGGATTTCCTCCTGCTTTCATGGCTCTTGAGCTCCAAATTGTCTGTTCTCGCTCACAAGTTGGCTTTGCTGATGAGAGTAATCTCAGAACTAGTTGAAATATAATATGTTTTGACAGCTCTGTGGTCGGTTTAAGTGTTTTTTTTAAATTGGCTGGTTAAAGTAAATCATGGACAGGTCACAGGGGAGGGACCATTTATTTGCTATCGGAAGGGTCTGTGTGGCACTTCCAATGAAGACAAGTCCTAGTTTATTTCCGAACAGGAGGGGGCACTGTTTAAAAGGACAACATTGTTTTCAAATCAAACCAGTGGTTTTTTTTTTTTCCTTTTCTTAAAAGCCTCTGAAGGTAGTATGTTTGGAAAGAATTTTGTAGTTTGTTTCTGAATGATGAAAACTACTCCTCGTGGGTTCTCTGCCCGATCCCCTTGCTAATTTGAGTGAATTGTGCTTACTTTTCTGTACAGCTTTTGCAGAAGCTACTGTTCTTCTGTCTTTTTTTTTTTTTTGGCTCTTCACTTTATTTCCTCCTCCTTTTCTAAGAAGTAACACTGTATCACATGCAGGTTGCTCTGTATGTTGCTCGTTGGTTTACGAAATCTAGTTTTAATATTTTATTTTCTGTCTTTCAATTTCTTAAAATGCAGATGTGATGCTTAGTTTTCTGCCTTTTAAAGAAATTTTACTCCTGTAAAGACTTTCTGGTGTATTTATGCATGAAAAAAATGACTATATAATGATAATAATAGAAAATCTTAGAAATATTTTTAGTTCAATCAAAAGATGAGATTTTTGGGTTTGGTATTTTTATTAACTTTGTATTACTCTACAAGATTACATTTCTTGAGGATTTAGAGTCTCTACCCCAAAGAACTTAGTCTTAACACTAAATTTACATTTACTTTGACTGTACCAAACTGTTAATTTGTTTGTTGGCAAACAGTAATATAAAAAGGCAAACATGAGATGGAAAGAACGGCAAAAGCTTTATGGAAGAGGTTTTGTGTGTCATCCGAGTTTCATACGGGTCTGAATTTGGAATTTTTGTATGTGCTGCTTTTATTTAATGTACACAAAGTTCTTAAAGATCCATACATGAACGCTTTTCATCAAAAATAATAAGTAAATCTTATCTGTTTCTTGGTGATTCAGATGAATCTATGAGAAAGAAAATGGCCTTTCACTCCACCCATCTACATAAAAGTTAACAATAACTCAAAACAACCGGCATTTGGTACTTCCCAGTACATCTTGTTTTGGACTGACAATTTCTAGTGTCTTCTCATGAGAAGATGTCATGTTATAATTTTGATGCATATTCTACTTTGCCTCTAGTATTTTCACAACAGGAAAGAGAAGCCAACCACAGTATGTTTTGCCGGGCAAAGGCTAGCCAAAATGTTCTTTAAATCCTCTAATTTGTGAACTGACCGTGGTAAGATGTGGAATTGCCTTGGATGAGGCACAGTTTGTGGACTCCCTCTTGCCAAATGATTCTGGTCTATAAAATTATAGGTAACTAGGAGTGTCTGTGTCTTTGTGCCTACTCCTTCCCCTGACGATTGATGTTCCTGTGGTTTCTAAATGGTTATAGTCTGGATATAATTACCTTTTACAAATAGATAGATTACCTGCCAACAAAATGATAGCTCCGAC
The DNA here is from genome assembly GCF_001431845.1 of Calidris pugnax. NCBI lineage: Eukaryota > Metazoa > Chordata > Aves > Charadriiformes > Scolopacidae > Calidris > Calidris pugnax. The sequence continues at coordinate 114,170 of NW_015091011.1, read as the reverse complement.
TTAAAAAAAAACAGTGTGTATTTCATAATAGGATATAATTTGGTAAAATAATTTCCTGATGCTCTAAGATATTTATTGGTAGCATACAAGTAGGAAACGAAGTTGTATTCAGAAGCTGGTCCAAGCAGTGGTTGCAATTGTCACTAAATAATAGGAACTATAGAAAATGTCTTGATCGGTCATCTGTTCAAAAGTTATTAAAACTTGTCACCTAAAATTATTAAAGAGTTTTTTTTTATTACAAGTCACCAAAACGATCCTAAAATTAGGCATAACAAATTGGAGGGGGGGGGGGAAGGCAAAAAAGACCCCTGAATAGCAAAGTGGGTAGGCTGGTTGAGCCAAATAGCCAGTGCAAGCAGGATGATGTGCAGAATGAAATGGAAACTAGGAGAATTAACGGGGAATTTAAAGAGTTACAACAGTTTTAAATGTATTAAAAGCAGGAAAAAAATGGAGAATGAGGTAATTAAGGAAGCTGGAAACTGCAAAAAAGAGGACTGGTGTCTTGGTACCAGTCTTCAGTAAAAGATGTTCATAGAGAAATTTTCAACAGATGTATTGCTTTCTAATAATAGAAGATACTGCACTGTCAGAGGCAGGTATGTCAAATGAGGCATCATCAGAACAAACTGGGTGTCGTGCTTCCAATAGTTCTTGATGGGATTTAAGAACAAGGAGGCATATCTGGAGAACTGTGAACATTATAATTCTCTTAAATGAACATAAAAATCACAGGTTTGTAAGTCTTGAGGTGTGAACTTAAGTGCTGCCGTGGACTGAAAAAAGCGTTTAGATGGGAGAAAACAGGAAGCTTCTACCTGAACTTGATTTGAAGAACATAGAACCTTCCAGCATGGGAAAAGAAAATAAAACCTCTCCAATCTGTTAGTTTTTTTATTATGCAGTGGGAAGATGGATGGATTAAAGACTTGATCTGTTATTTTTTCGTTAGCTTGAGGTTGTCTGTGAGTGGGCAGTTAAGAGAAGTTAGTAATCAGGGTCTAGAGATAAAATGGTCCATGAGAACAGTTTTTTGAGGAGTTGGGTAGCAGACTGCGGATTTGTGGAGACACAAATCATTATCGGGACAGTATAATTACTTTATAACAGGGTAATAAACCTTGTGCTCTGTCTTTTGACTGCAGTAAAGTTTTTGACAGTTACATACTGCTTTCGTAGAGAAGCTAGGGAAATGTGATGTGCAAGAAACAATTAAAAAGATGGTTCAAAAGTGATCAGAAACTCCCTGTTGTCTTAATTCTTGTGTTATATAAAGAATAGCTATTGGTATTTCATGATTGACATGGAAGGCAATACCTCAGAACTGATGTTGATGGATGTTGCAGTTGACGTGTTGGAGGGACCTGGACAGGCTTGAGAAGCGGGCCCATGCAAACCTCATGAAGTTCAACAAGGCCAAGTGCAAGGTCCTGCACGTGGGTTGGGGCAATCCCAAGCACAAATACAGGCTGGATGGAGAATGGATTGAGAGCAGGCCTGAGGAGAAGGACATGGAGGTGTTGGTTGATGAGAAGGTAAATGTGAGCTGGCAATGTGTGCTTGTATAAGATGGACTTGGACCTTTTGGAGGGAGTCCAGAGGAGGGCCACAAAGATGATCAGAGGTCTGGAGCACCTCTCCTATGAAGAGAGGCTGAGAGAGTTGGGGTTGTGCAGCCTGGAGAAGAGAAGGCTCTGGGGAGACCTTCAAATGGTCTTCCAATACTCTATCAGGGGCTGTAGTGATAGGACAAGGGGTAGTGGTTTTAAACTGAAAGGGGAGATTTAGATGAGATGTTAGGAAGAAATTCTTTGCTGTGAGGGTGGTGAGACACTGGAACAGGTTGCCCAGAGAAGCTGTGGCTGCCCCATCCCTGGAGATGTTCAGGACCAGGCTGGATGGGGCTTTGAGCAACCTGGTCTGGTGGGAGGTGTCCCTGCCCATGGCAGGGGGTTTGAACTCGATGATATTTAAGGTCCTTTCCAAACCCAACCATTCTGTGATGCTATGATAATTTTTTTTCTCAAAATAGTTGATGGAGTAGAATGCGGATGACCCTAAAATCCTAATGTGATCATGAGCTACAGGGTATTTATGGTTTTTAAAGTTGAAGGGCAGGAGTAATCTGGAGCTGATTTACAGGTAGAAGACTTCACTTTCTTTACACCTTTATACTCCCCTTTAAAATGTGTTTTGGAGGTGTGTCTAACTCATGGGAGAGTCATGGAGGGCTGGCCTCAGCATCTCTTCTTAGTTTTTCTTCCCAAAGCCAGGGATTTAAAACATTCCCAACAAGTCCCTGTGTCGGCACAGTCCCATGGGCAGTCATGTCGTCAGGTCCTGATGTAAAAGTTGCACTTTAGTGGATTTAAAAGTTGCGCTCTATGGAGCTCTGAAGGTCCACTAAGCTGAAAGGGAGCAAATTTATACAGCAGGGTTAGAATTGAAAATTACCTTGGCCAAATTGTTTACACAAATAAAAGCAAGGCTGGAAGTAAAGGTTGAGGCAAGTCCAATGTACTGTGCTTAATCAGAAATAATCAAGTCCTTTTAAAATAGTATGGGGGGCACTGGGTTAAGTAAAGGTTGAGGCAAGTCCAATGTACTGCGCTTAATCAGAAATAATCAAGTGCTTTTAAAATAGTATGGGGGGCATTGGCATTGGGTAAGAGAAGGGTTCTTGGAAGACTTGGTGGTAATGATGGGGCATGATGGAAGCTGAACATGAGTCAATGATGTCATATTGTTAGATGAAGGACTAGTTTCATACTATTTAAAGACAAATATGGCCAAAATGACTCTCTGCCCTGCTCCACATTGGTAATGTCTCAGTTGGAAGGCTAAGTCTGCTTCTGGGTACCATATTTCAAAAATTATGTGGACAACTGAAGAGAGTTGAGAGAACAATAGTCTATAGGTGAAAAACATTGCATCTGAAAGGCAGCTTAGAAGCATCAATTTCTGTTGTTCTCTAAAAAAAAAATGTATTAAGTGGTGCTGTGATCAGAAGGAACTATTGTGATCATCTAACCATCTCTTCCCAAAGTATTCTGGTGCTGTGATCAGAAGGAACTATTGTGATGATCTAACCATCTCTTCCTAAAGTATTGTGTATTTTCACAGTTTGTAAATGAAGATCTTGATAGCATTGCTTGATGTGAAGAAGTAGCCAGAGTGTTAGTTCGTATTCAAAGAATAAGAGTGTTAAGAAAAGAAAACCTTAAGAAAAATTGTGAGAGGTAGTAATTAAAATAAGAGTTCAGACATGACAGTCAGAGAAGTGACTTCGCTTTGTTTTTCAGAGAGTTAAGTGATTGGGAATACAAGAAAAGCATATGAAATCATAAATGATACAGTTATACTGTTAGGCACTTTCTTTCTCAGAAGTAGTAAATAAAGGCATCCCCACAGAGCTGGAAGGCTGCATATTTAAAATTGATAGTGTGTTGTGGAGAAAATGTTGCCTTGTAAAATTCTGCAGAGTTTGCTGCTTTATGTTCTTAAGAGTAAGATGCTAGTAGAATTAAAAATGGGGTAGACAACTATGTATATCAGGAGAACAGGCACAATTACTAATATATCCACTTGGGGGGTTTGGAACAAGCCAGCAGATAACTACTGACTTCTTCAAATACCAAGCTAAGTGGTGTCAGTTATTTGTACACTTCAGGATCAATATGTGAAAGGAACTTAATAATCAAATTTAATAATGGTCTTATTTTGAGGAGGGTAGGTTACAGTATGACCTTTCACTTTTTAGATACATAGATTAATTGAATACTTCAATGCTTTTCTGCCCTGCACTGACATGCTGCTTTGTAATTCTCAGTGGAAACTACGTGTTTGCAGAGATTGGTAACTGGTTCTTTGTGCAATAAAGAGCTAGCTCTATGGCACGCAGCAGGAGTTTTAAGAGGTTATTGCACATCTCATGTGTAATCATTGTGATATCTGAGGTGGCCATCAAAATATAATCAAATGTATTGATGCTTTTAAGACCACATTAATTTTAAATATGAATTGCTGCAAGAACTGGGAACAGTTTTCATTTACAAAACAAGGGTTAAATATTATATGGCAATAGTCTCATAAAGAAGTTAAATAAGAGTTGTGATTGAAGGTTTGCTTGATGTAAATCAAAGCCAAGGAGCTAGTCCTCCCTGTGCTGCCAGGGAGTAGGACAGTTTTTCAAATTATTATTCCTCCTTGTGTTCACCATATGAATAAAGTAGCTAAAGAATCTGATGTGGCAATTTTAGTGTCTGTTTGTATTATACTTTGTTGGCAAGCAGAATTTCTACAATTTAATATTTGGAAAAAACCTCAATGTGAAAGAGGTAGAGTTTTATATTATCTCTTGAGTCCAAGATAATCTGTTTTGATGTCTACAAAGAAATCGGGTTTGTGCCTCACTGGGAAAAACTTCTAGTCATATGTCATTTGACTGTCCCAGTTGTGTCAACTTTTCTTTTTGGCTGGGTTAAATGTAAAAAGGCAAAGAATTTGCTTATGTGAGGAAATGAATTTGGCAGAAATGCAGATGTCCAAATACTGCTTCAGTGATGTAAAAAAAAGTACTTTTTTCATTATAATTTAGAATGAAAATCACTTGGTTTTGTGAATGAAGAAATGATTCTTCTTGTTTCTAAGAATAAAGGAGTCAATCAGCACGGCAGTGCATTGGTGTATCAGTGATTGGTCTTACGTGGTACATAGTTCTCCTGGTAAATTCATCTGTTCATGTAGCTTCTTTCCTTTGCAAAAAGTGAGTTTTTGAGGTCACTCAGAATACATTTACATTCCTTGATAGGATTGTGTAGGGAAAAGGTTTTTTGTGCAGGAGCTGTCTCTATCTCTAAATCAGCCCTGAGGTATTATAGCGGAGTTGCTTTTGTGGCCTAACTGGTTGAGTTATTTATTGTGGTGGAGCAGCATGTGCTGTTGACATACTCTTAGTACTTCTTTAGGATCAACAGATGATTTTTGTAAATGCAAAACTTCAGGAAGGAGACTCTGAAAAGAGATATCCATTGATTTGAAGGGTGATGGCCCTATACCTGAGGCTTCTGAAAATTGGCCGTATGTAATTAGAGACTGCTGCGTTTTAAGGACTTGCATCTTTTTGACATTCAATGTTAAGACAGTATTGTGCCTCTACTTCACTTTATCTTGTAGAAATTCAGCTGCCAAGTCCCCATACCTCCTTTTGCTTGGCACAAGACCCATTCCAGAACAGAGTCTGCTGCCTTAGGATAGGCAGTTTGTGGCCAGTATTTCATCCCAGAGTAAAATACTTATTATTCTGAGTATAAACTGCAATCCTAACCATGTGAAATTTAATTTTAGTAAATGTTTTTTATATATATGAAATAAAGCAAATACTGTTAGAACCTTCCAGCAGTTGATTGCTTTATTCAGAAATAAATGCTGAGGACCAGAGCTTTTAATTTCTTTCCCCAGGCCGTGGTGCAAATTACTGTCCTACTGAAATGCAGCTACCAGCTTGGTAGCTCTTAATTGGAGGAGAAGCAAAATGGGCTTGACTTATGGGATCTTTATGTGTCTCTAGTGGTGATGGCCACGATGGTTTTTAACCTGTATTATACACAAAAAGTGTGTATTTGGTTCAACGAGTGACTGAAATTTAAGTATTGCAAAGGTGTGTTTTTAGGGTGTTTCAGAATAAACCCAAACTTTACAAACACCTTCTTGTTCAGGACTGATCTACTTACGCTGTGTCAAGGTGCAAAACCAAAGGATAATTTTCCTACTTAAAACAAATTCCTGTTGCTGGTGGGTTTATATATTTTTTTCCTCTGCTGCTTGCAAAATGAGGATACTGGGCCTCCCAAACTGGCCTATTCCAAAGAGGAGGCTTCTGTAAAATTCAGCCGGTTGTCAAACTCTTTGGAACTGAGCATAAGGCTGTTTTCTGTACAACTCTGAGTATAAACTGCAATCCTAACCATGTGAAATTTAATTTTAGTAAATGTTTTTTATATATATGAAATAAAGCAAATACTGTTAGAACCTTCCAGCAGTTGATTGCTTTATTCAGAAATAAATGCTGAGGACCAGAGCTTTTAATTTCTTTCCCCAGGCCGTGGTGCAAATTACTGTCCTACTGAAATGCAGCTACACCAGCAGGGGGTTCTTTCTGATGCTGTAGAATGAGCTTTATTTTCATTTCTGCTGCTTATGAAGATGTCCTAAATCTTTCCTGCTGTCTGTTTTGTATCATAGGTTATCCATCTGCAAACAGGTGTTTACCTCTTTTGCTTTTCTGGACACAAATGAAAACTATTATATGAGTGTGTTAGACCCAGTATTGGTTTTTTCCATGCTGGCCTTAGTAATCTATTTGGTGTTTTTTCTTAATAAGGAATTAGGTTATTTTATGGTAATTTTTACTTTTACTGAAAAAGGAAAAAATCCTAATTCTGAGGAAGACTAGGGGACAATGATTCTACTATTAATCAGACTTGCAAATGTGATGAATAATGGGATTACTTTGAATTACTTCTACTTTATTGTTCATGTCTTGTAATGCTTCTTGTTAAGGGTGATATGTTTTAAAAGCCTGATTAATAGGATTTGAATTTTTAGGATGACTTGTTAAAATATTGTAATGTTCAAAATCCTCAGATTTTTTTTGTTTGTTTGTTTGTTCTTGTTTATGTTGTAATTAAGTAAGTTGAAAGTGGCAGCTTAGTCTAAGCACCTGGAACTTGCAAAGATTTTCTTTATACCTTATGGCTAAACAGTTGATTTGGGAAGTGTCACATAGAATCATAGAATGGTTTGGGTTGGAAGGGACCTTAAAGATCGAGTTCCAACCCCCCTGGGCAGGGACACCTCCCACCAGACCAGGTTGCTCAAGGCCCCATCCAGCCTGGCCTTGAACCCCTCCAGGGATGGGGCATCCACAACTTCCCTGGGCAACCTGGGCCAGTGTCTCACCACCCTCATAGCTTCACCTCTCAATTCTATTGTGCTCTAAAGATGAACTGTGTAAACAAAACCCTTTCTACTTATTCAGGAAGACTGTCAGCTGCAAAGCGTTGGAAGCTGGGAGAGTACTCAAGAAAAATATTAGATAGGCTTATCCTGTTCATATTGGCATCTGTTTTACTCCATTCCTGGAGACAGAATCACAGAATGACGTGGAGTTGGAAGGGACCTCTGGAGATCACCTAGTCCAACCCTCTGCCAAAGCAGGGCCACCCAGAGCAGGTTGCACAGGAACATGGCCAGGTGGGGTTTGAATGTCTCCAGAGGAGACCCCACCACCTCTCTGGGCAGGCTCTGCCACCCTCACAGGAAAGAAGTTCCTTGTGTTTAGATGGAACATCTTATGTTCCAGTTTGTGCCCATTTCCTCTTGTCCTGTCCCTGGGCACCACTGAAAAAAGACTGGCCCCATCCTCCTGACACCCACCCTTGAAGTATTTATAAGCACTGATCAGATCAGATAGAATATGTGTCTAGCTGGGTGTTGGGTCTGATCTAGTGCATTTGTTTTCATACTCTTGTGCTGCTCTCTGCTTTTCAGACACCACCTAAGCTTAAACCCGTTAGACAACACAAGGATGTTGTGTTGTTCAGACAACACAAGGATGGATTTGCCAGCTCCGGTCCCTCCGGAGTGTTACCAATAGAACTGTTACCCAAATACCATTTGCAGGACTGTATCCCCTTAAATACACCTTTATAACCCATTTGGAGAACGTGAATTTCCAAAAGGTCACAGTAAAATGTGAACCAACAAGGTCTGACAGAGATGTGTGGCTGAGCAGTGCAGCTTGGTAGCTTTTAATTGGAGAAGAAGCAAAATGGGCTTGACTTATGGGATCTTTATGTGTCTCTAGTGGTGATGGCCACAATGGTTTTTTAACCTGTATTATACATAAAAAGTGTGTATTTTGTTCAGGAGTGATTGAAATTTAAGTATCACAAAGGTGCGTTTTTAGGGTGTTTCAGAATAAACCCAAACTTTAAAGACACCTTCTTGTTCAGGACTGATGTGCTGATGCTGTGTCAAGGTGCAAAACCAAAGGATAATTTTCCTACTTAAAACAAATTCCTGTTGCTGGTGGGTTTATATATTTTTTTCCTCTGCTGCTTGCAAAATGAGGATACTGGGCCTCCCAAACTGGCCTATTCCAAAGAGGAGGCTTCTGTAAAATTCAGCCGGTTGTCAAACTCTTTGGAACTGAGCATAAGGCTGTTTTCTGTACAACAGGCTTTTGGCAGCACAGCTGCGTGGGTCAAGAGGGTGAAGAGGTGTGAACACTGATTTAGCTGTTTTGGCAGAAGCCATTAACAAATATTGTATTGACAAATATAATTTTCTTTTGCTGGTAAAATCGGTCTGCTCAGAGATGCGTCCCCATAAATGGTTTTAGTATGAAGTGTAATTTGGCATGGAAAGCTATATGTGCCTTATATTTGCAGTGCTTTGCCAGCATATGGTGTACCTATAGAATACTAAAGGGCTCTGGCATCGACACAGACCGAACTTCCAAAAAGTATCAGTAATCTAAACCAATCTGAAAAGGGTGGAAGCTGAAAGGCAACGTGTGGAAACAGAGGTTGCTGAGAAACAGATGGGAGCTGACAGGACCCCTCCTCTGTCGGTAGGATTGATATCCTTGCGTGATTCAAGGTCTGCTACGCACCTCCAGGAAGGTGGGCTTTTTAGCTGAGTGACACTAAATCTTGGAGTTTGTGCTGTTTCTGTCATCGGCACACCAGCAGCAGCTAGAGTGCTTTTTTTTTTTCTTCTTTCTTTTTTCTTTCCCTGTAAATGATTGAGTTAGCCTTTTGCCACTGGCATTAAGCATCCTAGTAGGAGGGCTTTGCTGTTTTTTCCACTATTGCTTCTTCAGCCACACATAGCCTGAATGTCCAAAATACTGTGAGCTCAGGAATAAGAAACAGTTGAAAATGAGTGCTCTTCTGAAACACTGTGTTCCCATTCCTTGTTCAATATGAAGCATATACAACGTTTAATGAACAAGTCATAATTCTTCCTTGCTTTAAAATTAAGTATTGACTTTCAGCTGTGCATGGAAGTAATATTTTTCTTATGACTTCATGCGCATTCCTTGTCCTTTCATCTAAATAGCACCCTGAAATTAGCAGTAATTTGTATAAAATCTGAAACTTCAGGATTTTGGACTCCGTCCTAATGAAGAATACCGTAGCAGACAGAGAGCCTGTGAATCGTAAGATTTGACACTGGGTTAGTTTACAGTGAATGAAACCAGATTAGGCACTGAAATCCTGGATATGAACAGCATAGCAACACAGTACAATTGTGGAGACATTTACTGATGGTTTAATGTTTATTTTTCAGTAGCTATTATACTTGGACTGGTGCCTAGCTAAGTTAACAGAAATAAAGCTGGAAGATTTTAGGCAGCTTCAGAAGCCTCGCAGTAGGCTTTTGTAAGGCAGTATTTATTGTGTTTGAGTTATAATATTCTGAAGAGAAGACCCAAGAAATAGCACCAAACATTTTATTTGTTATTGTGAAGGATTTCTCCGCTTGTTTCCAAAGGAAATATTTTTCCAGGAATCTCCTGTCTTGTAGTGGTTTTTTTTTTTCTGCTTCTTTAATCTTTTTTCCTCACCTAATGGACTTATTTCATATGAGGATTGCAGGACTTTTTTTTTTTTTAATGTTTAAAATGGTGAGGTTTTGAGATTTCACCAATGTGACTTGTTAAGATGGTGCGAAGATCCAGTGTCTTTGTTGTGCCCATTCATGGTATTTTCTGTGGGTGTTGTTAGATTGTTAGGAAGACTGTAAGTAGCTGGTGTTGACCTGAAAATGTTTCCCAGTAAACATATGGTCTTCATTACTAGTGTTTTTAAAATACTGTGATAAAATAAAACACTTTGTCAGTAGCTAACAAAAAAAAACAAAACAAAACAGTTTTGGGTGTAGAAGACACAAACTGTTGAAAAATAGCCTGTATTTTGTAATTTTTAGAAACCAAAATGGTAGCAGTGCCTGGCACTTTTCCACGTGCTTGAACATTAAAAGCATTCTGTATCCCAGTGTTTATGTCAGAGTTGGCTGAAACCCACTGATCTGCAAGTTGTCTCATAGAGAAAACTTTGTCATTGGAAGTTGTAGATGTTACTGCAAAGTAAAGTTTTAATGAGAACATGTTTGTGGCTAACAGCCTTCCCATAAGTAAAAAGTCTTGTAAAGAGAAGAGAATAATCTGTTTGCGATACATGGGACAAGAAGTAGCTTTTAGAATTTCAGGAAAAAAGATTCCTATTAAACATTAAGAAAAGCTTTCTAATAGATAGAATGACTTGTCCAGGAGTAGAGTCCTTGTAGATATTGCCAAGTCAGGATAGGGGCACGTAGTCCTGCTGTGATCATGTCTTGCAGTGAACCCTGACCACCTTTTCAAGAGGAGAATGGGAGGCCAAAATCTTGTAACCTCTTCTTTTAAAAGAGTACATATTTCAAAATAATTTAAGGGAACTGCAACTACAAGATGCCTACCCATATAAAACAATATTCTTTGTACAATACGAAGGGGTATTATATATCATGTACCTGCTCAGGGTATATAATATGTGACTGATTTTCAGTTTCTTCTATTTCTGTCAAATTAAAGTAATGATCTTAAGATATATGGGGAGTGAATTTGGTGATGAATCCTAACTTCTTTTAACATTCAAACTGAAAAACTTAAATATAGGAAAATAAATGCTCTGGAAGTAAAGATACCATCTCCTCTGCTATAAATTGCTCTAATTCTATTAACTTTACTGCAGTTCTGAAAACCTTCACAAAGACATGTCCCAGGATGTTTAGAGTACACTGTCCAATCAAAAGTTTATTCAGTTGTTCAGACTGAACAGCTGGTACCTTGTTATATTTTGTATTGTATGTATTTATTTAGAAGGTGTGTCTCATCAATGAGGTAGGAGTATTTGGTTACAGGTAACTATGTTAAGAAAGTCTTTATGGGGAGGGGGGAGGAAACTCAAGTATGTGAAATATCTGTTTTGTCCACTACAGATTTTTAACTCTTTTTTTGTGAAGGCAAAGATTCTTTTCACATATGACCCTTACTAGGGAGCCAATTGGCAAAATCTCTTAGCAGAAAAACATTCAAGTTAGGCAATAGGTTGAATTAATCAGTTATTAGATTCAGCTGTTTAAGCAACCAGATGCATTTACTTTTTACCACTCCATGTATTAAATTCCCATGAATGATCAGTGACTATTCTATTTAACTATGCATTGTGTAATCAGGGATTCTGTTAATATTAAGAGTATTCAAGATAACTTTAACATGTATTTCCAAGAAAAGGCTGTTTAAACTTTTCTGTATGTTCAGTCAGTGTGTACTGGTAAGTTACTGCAACTCACCACTTCCATCTGATCTATAACAACAGTTCATTTAAGATGAACTGTTTTAAGTTCAAGCTGGGATTTACACCTTCATTAGGTTGCATAGGAAATTAATGTTATATCAGGACTGCAAATGAAATTCAGGTTACAATTCACGATTTCAGAAATAGGAGGTAGGTGCATGCTTGTTCTTTGAGTAAGTGTTGAGATGTTTACATATTTTGTGCGTATAAACCAAAGAGAACTCTAATCAGGCTGAGAAAAATGTCAGTAAAGTTATTGGGTTGAAAGGGCAGCTTGGAATTTTAAGACTGTATTGTATTCCATATAATTTAATCCTCTGTGAGAATTAATTAAACTTTCCAGATTTGTTTTGAAAATTTTTGAGGGAATGTTTGGAAAGTTTTAGGAAAAAATTCTGCACTGGTTTTGGGTTTGTTTGACACTACTGGGTGAAGCAGGAAAAGAACCATTAGTGCCCTGACTATGTATCTGATCTTAGAGGGAGAATTCAGGGTCACAGTGCACATACTCATGGGTGGGCAATCATGTGGACGTGCAGTGAGGTGCTTAGTCAAGGTCAGCTTCTTCACTGGCCATTGCTGCACATCTGTCAACAAAAATACATACACTCACAGCAATTCACGGTCACTTCTTGGGTCATGTCCACTTTAGCATGAATGTTGCCTGATTTAGATGAGAAATAATTACATAATTAAGCAGTTATTTTAGATTTCTGTCCTAGGATAATCATGTCCTTATCAGACACTACTGTGCATCTGTGGCCTCAGAGTTGAGACCGGTCTGAGGCTCTTCTGACAGTGTACTGCTTGGCCATAGCCTTATAAATATTTGTAGAAAATACACCTTGCAGGCACTCCTTAGTTTTCGACATTTTTTCACCACAGGAGTAGCAAGATTGTTAGTATCTGTTGAGCTGAAGTCTGGTATCTTTCTGTTGGCTCCTGGCTGATTCCCAGGATTAGCCAGGTGTTTCTCACAGATGTTTGCTCCCTTACAGAATCACAGAATGATACGGGGTTGGAAGGAACCTCTGGAGATTATCTAGTTTAACCCCCTGCCAAATCAGGTCCACCCAGAGCAGGTTGCACAGGAACATGTCCAGGTGGGTTTGGAGTGTCTCCAGAGAAGGAGACTCCACCACCTCTCTGGGCAGCCTCTTCCAGGGCTCTGCCACCCTCAAAGGGAAGAAATTCCTCCTTGTGTTTAGATGGAACTTCTTCTATTCAAGTTTGTGCCCATTTCCTCTTGTCCTGTCACTGTGCACCACTGAAAAAAGACTGGCCCCATCCCCCTGATACCCACCCTTTAAGTATTTATAGGCATTGATCAGATCCCCCCTCAGTCTTCTCCAGGCTGAAAAGACCCAAGTCCCTCAGACTTTCCTCATAAGAGAGATGTTCTAAGCTCCTTAATCATCTTTGTAGCCCTCTGCTGTACCCTCTCCAGCAGTTCCCTGTCCTTCTTGAACTGGGGAGCCCAGAACTGAACCCAGTGCTCCTGATGGGACGTCATCTCACCTCGCTCATGACTTGCCTTAGTTGTAGCCCTCTGCTGTACCCTCTCCAGCAGTTCCCTGTCCTTCTGGAACTGGGGAGTGCTCCTGGACTAGTGCTCCAGGACCTAGTGCTCCTGATGGGACCTCATCTCACCTCATTTGCTACTTGGCTTAATAGTAACAGCATGGAATGGTGGGTGGGTGGAGGACTGCTGGTGAAGTAGGTGTGGGCACACAGAGGTTGGTACAGACAGCTCACCTCCACATTTAGCTAGTTTCTGTCTAAGTTTTGCAGCCTGGATGGATTCTGGGAGAAAGCCACTGCTGTGAATAATTGACTTCACTACTTTAAAATGATCTTTTATGGTGTCAGTATTTGAAGCCTTAAGATTGGCTGTATCTGTACCAAACGGCCTACAAGGAGAGAGTTGTTACCTTAAGAGTATGGAGCAAGGAATATTTGCATAAACCCAAAACAATGGTGGAGAATCAGTTTGTCTCCTTAATCTGAATGTCATCAAAAAGCTTAAGTTTTTAATTGAAAGTCTGTTTTCAGAAAATGGTCACCATGTTGCATTTGATTTCTGAGATGATGTAGAAGAGTCCCAGAGGGTTGGGAGGGCACTCTTGGTTGGGAAGCTGCTTCTGCCTTGAAATTCAGAGTTAAACTTAAAGTTTAAACAAGTTAAACCTCAGCTGCCTTAGCAAATGAGTGGCAGTAGCATCTCTTAGGTAATTACAGTTTAGGTTATGGAGGGAAGATCTGCTGTCTTGTAACTTATATTTGGCATATCGAAAAGCTAGAAAATATAGCCCAGAAGTTTGCAGGCCTGATTAAAAGCCTGTTGTAAACCAGGCTTGAGTTGTTTGAAATGGTGCGTGGCAGCATCCCAGAAGTGTGGTTGGTGTTCTCAGTGGGATCACGTGAGGCTGGGTACCCAGATCCCATGAAACTTGAATGAAGCTGGACAACTGGCAGAGGCTGTTGTTTGTCCCCTTCTAGTTTTTCAGTAGCTAAATCCTAGCTGAAAGCTTTTCATTTTCATTCATTGACTTAATTTTTAGCTAAATCCTAGCTGAAAGCTTTTCATTTGATTTAATAATTTCATTTTGTATTTGCCTTCCAATTTATAACACCTGATTTTGTTCAAAATGCAGGGTTAGAATGTCTAAATCGGCATGTGTAAAAGCAATAAATTGATCTACTGTACTCATTGACAATCATCAATTGGGAAATGAAATGCATTCATCAGATTGTTGGTCAGATTTTATGCCTGCTGACTTAAGGTTGGGGTTTTTTGGTTTTTTTGTTTTTTTTAAACTCCTTTCATCTCTTTTGACAGTTTGCTCTGACTTCACCTTTCCCGTATCGGTTCTGATCTCCTGTAAGCTTGCCTACCCAGGAAGTTGTACTTTCTTTCCTTCTGACCAACACATGGCAAGCATTTTCCCAAAGTCGTTACTCGTTTTTGCTAACATATTTGGCAGCTCTGACATTGCAAAGTTTCATATAATGCGTCTGTTAGATTTTTTGGCTTTTCTCATCACAGAGAATTGCTTGTGTTCTTCTGCTTGTTTCATTAATCTTTATTAAGTAAAGATGTAAGCTGTCTTTAATTGAATGTTTTCTTTTGGCAATAGAACAAGTCAAAAGGTGTTTCTCATTAATTTGTTATTCAGCAGGGATAGCCATCTATCTGGATTGAATTTGTGACAATGTTTAGTCCCTATTTGTAGAAATGCCTATGTCGAACATATTTTTCTGTGTTTTGCTCAGAATATCCTATACAGGCGGACTTTATAATGTCATTTGTCATGTGGGAATTGAGCTACAGGGAGTTGGTTTGTGTTGACAGCATGTCTCAGTGTTGGTTTTTCCTCTCCTTTTAGTACAATGTGTTTTATATTTGGTCTTATAAAGTTTTATCATGCTATCAAATCATGAAGAAGTGCAGAAATGATGGCTTTTGGTTTTCTCTAGCATGTGATACAAATATTTTGGACAAAGGTCATAACAAGAAATGCTGACCTTTCTTTTTATGACAGCAGAAAATCATATTCAGATTTTCCTGTGGCAGTTAATTATAGGGCCATCATTAGCTCGAAAGCAAATTGTATTGAAGAAATGCCAGTAGTAATTTCAGGTGTTGCACGAGTTCTTTTGTCTCCCAGTTTCTGTGCTTTCAGTAATTTTTTTATTTACTACTTTTTCTGTTTTGTGGAAGGTGCAATACATCCTGCGGAAATTTTTAAATTTCATCCAATACAAATCAAATACAAAACCACCTGAGAAATGAAGAATCATTTTTGTTAACCTTTGTGGAGATCCCAAACTACTCCAAGGTGACCTGCATAAAAATACTGGGTTCAGGGTGATGCTCCTTTAAGTGATGCTATTGCGACACGTTGGTGTCTGTTGATCGCAGATGCTTTCAGGCAGCTCCTAGTGGAAATGAATTGTTTTCGTACACGTGTTAGGAATCCTGTCACCATATCATCAGGATCTCCTAAGCAAGCAAACGGGGTGTCCAAATGTGTGTTCAGTACACGTCTTGGAATAGCATGGGATCTACAGACACATGGAACTTTGGCTGGGACGGGGTTGTTTATTTGGTTTGCCTGCTTTCTTAAAATTTATGAAGAATGCCTGCCATAAGTGTAGCTAGAAATCCCACTGTCATCTGGTAAAAATGAAATAAAGCTATGTTGGAGCTGACATGGTATTATAAAGCTGGAAAGACACATTAGTCTGTTTTTCTAACAAGAGTTCTTTTTGGAAACAGTTTTTGCTAGGATTTTTAAATTCAGTGTGACATTTTTGAGCATCTGACATTTGGCAGCTTCACTAATAGCACTTTAGTGCAGTCTAACAGCTTTTACTGTTATTACATTTCTCCTAATCTTCAGCCTGACCTTTCTCACTTCATAATATTTATTTCTGTCTCTCAGAACAGAATCATTTAGGGTGGATTCCAAAGCAAAGTATGTCTCTCTTATGTGATAAATATATTGACCATTTTAAAGTGGATAAACTAGCAGTAGTTTGTTATGACATGTTATTTTGTTCCCAAAGCTTTGTCCCATATGATGCCTGCAAATATTATCATTTTTCCTGTGGTGTGTTCCAAAGCTTGAGTGCCATCACATGGCACTTGCACACTAAGCACAGAAATTATTAGCTTCATTGTGTCTGAGATGACTTCTGTGTTTCAGACTAATTGCCCCCCCTTTCATCAGAGCAGGAATGTCACACCAGCCCTAGAGAAGCAGCTAAGATTTATTTTCCCATTGAAGAGCCTCTTTATTTTACTGGGTCTCTCTGATCCAACTAGAAATATCTGGGGGAAAGAAATATTTTCAGTTCTTCCTCTTTGTCAGGAATTGTGATGTATTAATAACGGTGTAATTTATTTGGATAATAGCAGCAGTCTCACTCTTAGTTTTAATTGGAATGGCTATGTATTGCCAAGACTTATGGGAAATGTGTTTGTCTCAATTCATTTTACCAAATGAATCTTCCATCAGTTGAAATAGGTGTCCTACACAGAGTTACTTCTGTAATGCCTCCAGCTGGTGATGAGGATCTCAGTGCTGTTATAATTTACCATTTTTCTTGACATGATTATCTTTCAGTTTTGTTAGATAAATATTATTTGAGGCATCTTGAGTCTTCTGTTGTTGCTCTGTATCAAAGCTTTGGCCCTCAAACATCTGGAGACTTTTATTTTAGAACACCTGTGACCTGCGTTATCCCATATTAGCTGCCTTATTTTACAAAACTTTATCATGTTCCCCCACATATTGGGGGTGGAGGGAAGTTACAGGAACAGAGATATATCCTTTTCTATGTCACTTTAAGCAAGTCTCATTTTGAGTATTCATACGCTGTATTGTTAAGCTGCAGACTTGAAGAGAAATGGTGGAGATCTTAAAGAGATTCTTTCAAAATTTTCAGCTGCAAATTTATCTTTAAAGTCTTGGAAAGTTCTGAAGAACAGGGGATGCTAAATACGGCCAGAAAGGTCACTTTCTCCATTCTTGTCTAAGGATACAGGATTCCTGGTGGAAAGCTGTGTCATTCACTTTGGAAACGCCAACCATGAACTCCCGTGTGTCCCCTTAAGCTGATGAAAAGTATCTGGTACCACTTGTTCTTTCATCCCCATCTCTACCCGGTTCCTTTTTCTTGCTCATGAAAAGGTAAAGATAATAAAGGAACACTTTCCTATGTAGATGGCAGGGTCAGGACAGGGCCAAGAAGAATTAGGAGTTAAGTGACTGCTGAATAAGCAAATAGTCCTTTGGTGGGCAGCTCGAGTTTGTGTTTCTGGTGGTTTCAAATCCTTGCTAGGCAGATCAAATAATGCAATGACCGTGACAATTTTTAGGAGGCACTTGGAGATCTGACTGGGGGGTTATAATGTCTTGTAACCAATTTGGTTGTGAAACTGATGTACATTTTGCAGTACAACAAAACAGCTCATACTGCAACGTTTTTGAGATGTAGGTACGTGGGGACATGGCAGGTTTCAGAATAAATTGTGCCTTCCTAGTGCAAGGTGTGGAATAGGGATTTTGGGGGGTGTGTAACATTTTTTTGTTCTTTCCAGATTCCGTTTTACACAAATCTAAAGTTTACATGAGCTATGCAGCTCCCTCTCTAACTGAAATGATTCAGAAAACTCTGTT
The DNA here is from genome assembly GCF_001431845.1 of Calidris pugnax. NCBI lineage: Eukaryota > Metazoa > Chordata > Aves > Charadriiformes > Scolopacidae > Calidris > Calidris pugnax. The sequence continues at coordinate 96,574 of NW_015091011.1, read as the reverse complement.
TTATTAAATTAAGTTTTAAATTATTTTCTCTTTCTTTTATTTTCCCTAAATAAAAGTATATTCACTGGATTTAAAGGACTAAAACTCTGCACTAGTAGAAAGACTGTTTTAGACTGACTGTAGCCTAAGGAGGTAAATTCCACTAGAGGGCAGCTCAGAGCAAGAGTGAAATCAGTTGCCTTCTTTCAACTTCACAGACCGTGGCTGTAAAAGTCTATTCTTTTTGTTTTCAACAGGGATTAGTTTTTTAGCCTAAAGTATTTTCCATTGTATCTAAACTAGATAAGCCACTAACTACATTACACTAAACGGGAACCTATATTTAGGGTTAAGAGTGTGTGATTGCAAATGTACAGCTTTGCATGCTGAATTCAAGTGCAAGAGAATGCAGGGTGTGTGGGCAAATGTTAACTTTAGGTGGCATTTTTATATATTTTAAGAAGTTGTTTCATTTTATATATATATACATATATATATGCACACATATAAATATGTATATATTACAGTTATAGTGAGATCTGTGCACCAGGCTGAAAATTTTCTGAATATAATTTTTTGTTATCTTTCAAACTTTTTATATTTGTTTATAGTTATTTCTAAAACGTCTGCTCTGGGTTGCTCCACTCACCTGTGTAGTTTACTAGAATAATAATGTTCAGCCTTTGACTTTTGTCTAGATAATGAGATCTTTCACTTTTAGAAACAGCTATTTCTCCCTTAATTCTTACAGTTAGATGGCTACCTCTTCTTCCAGGCATTTTTTATGTCCCCAGTTCCTGGAGAAAACCGTTTCCAATGACAACAGGTTTTTTTGTTACACTAGATTTGTCAATTCAGATCAAAAGCAGAATTATATATATATTTTCTTTTTAATCTGTTGTGATCTATGAAAACTAATTAAACGCTCCTAAGAATCTCTAATTTTAACCTGAAAGTCATTAGATAATTTTTATTTTGAAACTGGGCTGTTATAATGTGAGAAAAGGACTTAAAAATTTGTATTTCTAAAATACTACTAGAAAAATGCATGGCTTGTTGCCTGTCGCCTTTCTTCAATATAGTGTTTGAGGGATGGGTGTTTGTCCTTATGCGAAGAGCATTGCAAAGCATTTTATAGTTCTGTCTACATACTAAATGCTTAATTTTCAGATGTTTTCTGTTTATAAAAGCATTTGTGTGAGCAGATGTGTCGAGATGTCTTTTCTTTGTTAATAATTGAGGCCAGTACGTAATTTCTCACTTAATTCAATATGCTTTTCACTATTCAATTAATCTTGTTCTGAGTATTTTATTTTTTATTGAGCAAGATTTTGTTTTTGAAGTGGCCCCACACATTTAAATGGTTTTAACGCTACAGTTCATTCCAATAAGTTAATGGTATATGCTTAGAGCCCGTCAGAGCTTTTTTGGGTGCATCCACCATATTTTATTTGCTGATTCTGTTATGTTTGATAATGAAAATGCTGTTATTTACTGTAAAGATAAGTGTGTATGTATGAAAGGAAACATCACCAGTTGCTCTTTAGGGTCTCGGAGTCAGCAGTTGTCAGAGGCATAATTTCAAATACAAGTGGGTAAACTAGTATTTTTTTATTTCTCTCCTGTGAGTAGTCAACGATATACAAATTCAACCATAAGAAAAGTGGTGAATTCTTTTTTCCCCAAAATGCTTGTTTTGAGGCTACATTGACAGTGTCAATGTGCTGGCTGAAGTAACACTGAGTGTAGAAGTTGAATTCCTCCTCACTTTTGCACGATGTGGATCTGCTGTCTCCAGAAAGCTGTCAGATAATGAAGGTAATAATGGGGAAATCAGTATGGCTAGTGGTTGTTTTGCTTGGTATGATTTACTAAATATTAATTAGAGTAGCAAAGTCCTTTAACTCCAGTTTGAAGTGATCGTTATTCTGTTGAATTGTATATTAGAAGACGTTTATGAAGTTTGTACATAACAACATTGGTCCAAGTGAAGGAACAGAGGAAGATTATCCCAATGAGTAATGGTATTTAATTGGTGCTGTAATCCACAAAGCCAATGTTTAGACTGTCACGTCTACCAAACAGACTGTCTGGGTATAGAAAAGATTAATTTAGGAGAATCATTAAAAGGAATTTAGGAATTTCAGGAAGTTTTATGGTGCAGAATATGTTGATATATTCTTATCTTAATACCATCCTTGCAATATAGAAACATTGCCTTAAAATTGCCGACCAAACTTTCAGGAATCTTTTGTGTGACGGATATATCCTGTGTTTGCTCCTGTAATTAGGGGATTTCTGCTAGAGATATCTGAAAAGGGAAAAGAAAGCATGAGAATAACTTCTGAATTACGCTACATCTTTGAGGAGGAGAGACTCTTAAATCTGATTCTGAAGGACTCTGTCGGGTTCTGTTGTTCTAATAATAGCAATCAAATGTGGTGCTCCTTCTCTGCTGACTTCCCCCCTCTGTGTTAGTGGTCCCTGCCTCCATAAAAGAAAACCAGACTTGGCTCTTTGACCACTTAAGGTCATTACGTTGTACGGGCCCAATGGATTAACTGCCTCCAATTTCACCCCTAAATTATTAGGTTATACTGTGATTGACAGGCAGTAATCCCTGGCAGGGGAATGGGATTGGTGTCTGGATTTGTTACCTCTTCAGCTGATCCCGCAAGATCTCCTCGACTGGAAGATTTTGTGGTTGTTGTTGGAAGAATATGATGAGTTAAAGCAGAGAGAGGCAAGAGAGCATCCTTCTGGCTACAGCTGTTAATTCTATAGCTGAACAAAGGTCTATTTATATAGTTCCATAAAAGTTTTTTTTATTTATTTTGTGTTTCATTGTTGCTAACTCTGTTGCAAACAGATTGTGTGTACTTGCTAAAGGGACAGCCTTGCCTTCTGTTGTAAACAGTGATTTTGAAGGTAGCTCTGTTTAGATGTGGAATAAAATAAGAGAAATAAGGGGGGAACAATTCATGTGTCTAAACTGTAGTGTCATGATTTTAGTATTTTCTTGTTGTATTCAAAATACTTCTATGGCAGAGTGGAGGTATAACATGGGCCTTGTTGGACAGAAGTTGGAGGCCTGTAGAGATGCCACAGAGCCTCTGAAATGACATCTGAATCCTCAGCTGACCCAGCAAATTCAAAAAGGAGCTCTATCTAAAGTGAATGAAACACAGCAGGGCCAGGAATCTGTCTAAAATTAAGATCAAACACATCATCAACCCGCACAGAATAAATGCAACAGTTTACTTTTAAAAATATGCAGGAATAAATAGAATACAATAGCATTCATTGGCTGTACAATCTGGACAACTTGTGACCAAAGGCTGTTGAGAAATACTAGTTGATTCCTTTCTGTACTGAAATAATAATATGCGTTTGTGTTGCCCTTGATTGAATTACTAACGGTTCTCATTCTGTTTTAGGCTATGGTCAGACTGGTCCAATGGTTCAGAGAGGAGGATATGACTCCATTGCAGCTGCTGTTTCTGGTCTCATGCATATCACAGGGCATGAGGTATGGTGCTCAACTTATACATTTAATAGAATCTGTGTGCCATATACTAAAACTTGATGCCACACGGAGCATGTTAGCCTGTGCTAACACCTGTGTTATGCATGCCCCTCCTGAGTCCAACAAGAGGTCTTAACTCTGTAAATCTGAGAAAATGGTAGTGCTTTTGTGTTTCGTGTATCTCACTCCAGACTTGCAAAGCCCAATACTTGAGAGTCAGATGATGGAAGGAAAATGGTATCCTAAATCTCCAGTGAATAAATTGACAATTTACCCTAACTTGGTAACGGCCACCTGCAGTCACTTCAAGAGCTGTAATAGACACATTGTTCACACCAGGATGATGGAACCGTACATATGTGTAGGAAGTCTCACCCACACTTGGATGTTGATAGTCCTTCTTAAAGAGGAAATTTTGAAGCCATACAAATAACTCTGACAAACTTTCTTTTCGGTCATCCTGCCTGAAAATAAGCAGAGAGATGGCATTTGTGGCTCTAGAAAAGCTTTATGCGCTGCTATTCCCACTGATATTCAACATCTTTGGTTGCTGCAGTGGTGCAGGAAGCATTACAGAAGTAGTTTAGAATCTGGATTCTGGGGATACATAGAACGTGTGTCTTCACCTCAGAAAAATGCTGGTCAAGTAGGCATTTACTTCAGCTGTCTTGAATCACGTACAGATGCAGGGAATGTGGTCTCCAAATGTCGTTTCCCAAGTGAGGTGGTGTTACAAGCCTGATCTGTGCATCGTAGGCACTAGATGGTCTTCTGTGGTGGTGCTTCTGATACTCTGGAAGCAGTAATGCAGATTGTTAGAATCATAGAATCGTCTAGGTTGGAAGAGACCCTTGGGATCATCGAGTCCAACCATCTACCCTACTCTACAAAGTCATCCCCTACACCATGTCCCTTAGCACTGCATCTAAACGGTTAGAGTATGAAACTTGCATACCCTGGATAAACAAGGAGTTCATCAAGTTTCTCTACTTAGATGTTCATGTTTGAGTAGGTTGTTGAACACTAACCGTGCATGATCTGGACATAACTCTACTGTAGGATTGATATTCTGCCAACAGACTTGTTTTCGGCCAAAAACAATGGCAAACATCAGAACTCTGTGCTTGTGGCAGTTATTGTAACCAGAGTCCTCCTTTCTGTATTAAAAAAAAAAAAAACAACTCAAAAATAAAAAAGGTCAAGCATTGTTTGACTGAGGATGCTGAAACATCTTGTGCCTAGTGTCCTAAGACACCCTGCCCCTTGCTGTGATGTTAATGATGCATACTCATAGGATGTCCCATCTCGGAACATGAGAAGACATGGAGTTGAGTGCAGTCCTTAAAGGTATTTCTCTTCAAATCTATAATGCACAGATACACCAAGCAATGACCGATGGCAGTAAATGTAGTGTAAGTAATTTCTGCGTTCTGACCCTGGTGCCTATAGAGTGAAGGTTGATACTTCCAGTACAATGCCAGGAATTTCATGCACACCTCAAGATATACCAAACAAAATTAAATGGGAGTATAAACAAGGGGAAATGTTGCTAGTATCTCATGAATAAATGAAAATATGTTGAAAAAGCTCTTGTAGAACTTTCCAATAATACGTGAATGACAGCAAATACAAGTGTTACACTGAATAATTGCATGTAAGTTATATTATGAGAGTAATATTCCTCAGTGGCCATTATGAAGATGGATTTTATTAAAAGATTGTGTTAAGATCTATGCTGGAAATCCATATGTCTGCATCACCTCACCAGGACTTGAGGCAATGTAATCATAGGAATCATTTAATCATTGTTAGTAACACTTCCATCTACTCACTGGGGGCTTTTAACAATTCATTCAAACTTAGTCATTCTCTTGCATGATTAAAATAAACATGCTAAAACTCGCTTCTTATTTTTCTTTATTTGAAGTTGGTCATATATTGTTTAATCAGTTTCTCAAAACCATTTTCCGAAGTATAGAGGGACAGTTTTGTTTCAAATACTTAAGTGGTCAATGGCTCCAAAGAAGCAAATGTGCCTTCTGCTGTTTTAGTCAAAATTTACTCAAGTGGCTTTAAAGTCATATTGTATGTTTGTTTGAAAGTTACTTTAAAATAACAACGTATTAATAGTAAAATCTTCCATGTTCTGCACTTAAGCTCATGTGACTTGGTTGTGTTTAAAATTCCACAAGACTAGTAGAAAACCTTGTTTCAGTTAGTGTGTAGAAAAGTGGCCAAAGTAAAGAAGAGAAGAGAATCTTGCTCACTTTTTCATACTGTTTTCCTTTATTAAACCTTGAATTATTTGTTGACTAGACAACAAGAAGTTAATATACTAGAAGTAACATGGTCTTTTGAAGCATACTCTAATAGACTAGGGTATGGGTGGTGTTTTTTTTTTCTTAAATGAGATTGAAAATTCCAGTCTTATGAACTGGAAAAAAGAAGTTATTAAAGGTAATTTAATTTTGTATTGCATTGTAGTAACTATAGATAATCAGCGTAGTATCATCAGTATGACAATGCTCAGTGGAAACTTCCCTTCAGTAAACAAGCCACTGGATGTGCTTGTAGGATGGTCTTAGAAGTTGTCAGCTGATGCAGTAGATGAATTGTAATGAATTTGAGCTGCAGCAATAAAACATCTACATACAGCACTGTGGTGCTTAATTTGAGGTATGTTAATAGATACTTACAGCTCCTCACAAAGCATTTTAATAATAGGATTCTAAAATGGTCATGTATCTGACATTTCTAAAATGGATGGAACTAATAGCAATATATATTCCATTTTAGCTTAGAGAAATTTCAAATTGTGAATTTTAGTTTGTTCCAACCATCTGATTTAATACCTCAGAAAGCAGCTTACTGTTGCAGATCACAAACTTTATTGGCCCTGAGGCCATGCCTCCACTCAGGAAAGTCTAAATACTAAGCCATGAAATCAGTTTATTACTAGCACAGAATTTTGAGCAAAACTTAAGCTTTCATTAAGTTTATTGCATACGTAACATTAATTTCCTTTAATACTTTATATTTCGTGTAACTCATTTTTGAGGCAGTAAAGAGATCACAGTGGAAGAGATGAAAGTTTCTGACTAAAATGTGTGTATTTTATCCAAGTTATCTTTTTATTAAGGAGACAAAGATGGTGTAATACAAATGTGGAATGCAGGAAATACATACAATAATATCACATTTTATACAGTGAAAAAAACAGTATAAAACTCTTGAAAGGGAGACAATATCATAGACTTCGTAAATCTGATTACGATCTGAGAGAAGATCCCTGCATAAAGAGTTTCTGAATGCCTTCCTTTTTCCTTTTTGCTAGGAAATAGTTGTTACTGAGATGACTTAATGCTGATTACTTTGAAATGCTTTCGAGTAGTGCTCTGAACCTTGAAATCAAACTGTTAACTTCTGCAAAGTTGGGCACAAACAACTGCATTTGTGCCAGTGTTGTTTTTGTTGATTCTATAAAACCAAACACATTCAGCGTACAGTAGAATGCTTTCTTTAAACCATGTTTTCATGTGTGTGAAAACCTGCATGGAATTCAAGCTCTTACACATGTACCTGATTATCTCTGTATTAGAAATGTACGACACCTGTGGAATTTGAAATTCCAGTGTGTTTATGAAAATTTACAAGCAATAGAGGGGAATCTGCTTTGTGTAAATCTGTACCACAAATACATTTTGAGTGAGAGTAGGTGCTTCAGGCCACATTCAGTTTTTCTTTACATAAATTAAAATATGCTAAAAGGAAAGAGTTTACGCTGGTGACACTTTTATTTTCCAGGATGACATAATTTATAGGTATTTCCTGGTTAAACAACACATTCAAGTTTCATATTTGATGAAGAGAAAGCTGTAACTTGGTGTACTCAGATACATCAGTGCCAGATGAACCGCCCTTTGAAAATTTCTATGACTCATTAAGGCAATAACTTTTAAATTAATTAAATAAAACCCAATTTGGATACAAATCCCCTTCCACCTCCAAGTGGATTATTACACATGGTTTTCAATATTTGGGGTATCTTTATGGCGGTGCATTCTTTCTTGCTGAAGAAACATTTTTGTTTTACTGACCATGAGACAGCAAGACGCGATTGGGATCTACAGTACCAGAGGGGCCATTCTTCAGCCTAAAACCAAACAAACTGCAACAAAAGAGTACACATGGTGTATAGCTTAAAGCTGTTGAAAAATATAGCCATTGCTGGTTCATATTAGCTTCAGCAGCTATTTCCCATCTATAAAAGCTACTAGACTTAGAATATTTTTATTAAGCGTGTCATTTCAGAACAATTTCCATTTGTAATGGATCGTTTTTGTCTTACTGATGTCAATTCAGGAAGAGAAGTTATGTCAAAGGGCAAAAAAAAAAAAAAAAAAAAAAAAAGACGATTCAGGAAGGGAAGCTTCCAAAATGTGTTGTGGCTATCTCTGGGCTAGAATGTGTTGACATATTGTAAGGAATTTAGCAAACATTGGGAGTAGAAGTGTAAACTGGTGGTGAGATTGAACAATAGCAAAGCACAGCAAAGGAAGAAAAGTTCTGGTCTACTGGAGTGAATCTTCATCTTTGCAAACGAGCAAAGGGCACGTCCTGGTGCTATCCCTAATTAGGGTTCAACCCAACCCTGGAGCCTAGAGAGAAGCTTTTTTTTTTATTTGCTTAGAGCATTTTCTCCCTGATCTAAGGCTACATTTTGTCCGTCTACTAGAAGATTAATGTCACTTTTGCCTGGCAGGGGTGGTGTCACTGGTGTTTGTTACTTCTAAAATAATTTGCTTGAATAAAACATACTGTATTAAACCCTTTGCTCAGGGAACTAGTATAACATTAGCTACACAAAAATACTGCTGCCCTGTCAGAAGCTCTGTCTAAAGGAAGGTATTTCGTAGAATCATAGAGATTAATGTCACTTTTGCCTGGCAGGGGTGGTGTCACTGGTGTTTGTTACTTCTAAAATAATTTGCTTGAATAAAACATACTGTATAGACCCTTTGCTCAGGGAACTAGTCTAACATTAGTTACACAAAAATACTGCTGCCCTGTCAGAAGCTCTGTCTAAAGGAAGGTATTTCGTAGAATCATAGAATGGAAGGGACCTTTAAGATCATCTAGTCCAACAATCAACCTATCTCTGATTAAAAAAAAAAAAAAAACAACAAAAGAAAACCATACAAAAAAACCCCAACTGTGTCTTTAAGTAAAGGGACCTTTAAGATCATCTAGTCCAACCATCAACCTAACTCTGATAAAAAACCAAAAGAAAACCATACAAAAGAAACCCCCACATTACTAAACTCTGTCTTTAAGAACTATGTCAACCCATCTTCTGAAAACCTCATCCTTCATACAAAGCAGCTTCATATCCCTTGTTCTGCAGGATAGAGATGAAAACCTGAATGAATCCATTTCACAGTACTTAGAGCCATGCGTTTCCCGTCACAGAACGGCTGGTTTATGGCACAGGTGGACATTAGAACCTGATTAAAGGGTGAAAAATGGCAGCTACTCACAGATCTTGGTAGAAAGACCAAGGAAGAGTAGAAATTGTGTGGACTGCTGCAGAATTATAGGTTGTGGAGTGTTAGCATGAAGTAAAACCAAGGTGTTAAAAATAAGACAGCAGTATAGTGCTAATAGTTTGACTTCTCAAATGTAGGAGTGTTCTGTAATGGGAAATAGTGAAGCTATTTGTAGAAATAAAGGTTAATCTTTTACTGAGGGAAAGGAAGTGTTTGCTTTAAAACATTAGGTAGCCTAGTACTTGAGGAGAAAAGTGCTGGAATCAAGGCTTGAGAATCCATATCAACGATCTATTTGCATCCATATGCAACGATCTGTTAATATAGTCCTGATTTTTATATCTTCAAAGCTTAGTTTTCCCCATCAAGGGTGAAATTAGTGACACTTTGAAAAGAGTGGGAAGTGTTTTCAGGCTAAGAATGTTGCTGCACATCTGTTTGCAAAATCTTGTCTTTTTTGATTTCTTCTCAAGCCAGTGTCTTGGCTGTAATGAGGAGAGGAAAGAAAAATTTAACAAACTGAGAACTTGCAGCAGATAATACGGAGTTTTAATATTTTGGTGGTTTTTTCATTTGTATTTCTCAGTGATAGGTCTGAGGAGCAAAAACCTTCTCATGTGCTAATTAGTTTTCTCAGTAGGCCTATGGGTATAAAAATAAAGAATTTCCCTTCCTGTTTCCCCCCCCAAGTTGGGTACAAGGACAGTGGTGAATGGATGGAACCTTTGTGTTGTCCTTTCCTTTGGGAAGCTGAAGTAGCTTAGTGTAGAGAAGTGAAAAAGAAGAGATTCTTCAAAAAAGAAGTACTTCCTAAAGCAATGTTCACCTTAAGATTGTATAGGTTATAAATAATCCTTAATATCTAGGATATAGCTAGTCACAGACTAATCCTTCTAATCCTTACTGCAGTTTGAATGACAGTAGCTGAGATTTTTTTTTTTAAATTTTGTTTTATTTGATACAGATTTTATAATTTTCTTAGTCATGTTTATGATATGAATAAATTAGCAACCTTTTCCATTCTGTATACAGAATATTTTACTACAGGCTTTTTTCTCCAAATTGACCAGTTAAAGCAATTGATAATGCAATATTATATTATTTTTCTTAAAATAATTTTTAGTTTGTATATTACTTGATATCAAACTTACATACACCCTGTTGGAACGCAAAGGTAAAAAAAATAACATGGTGAAGATAAGTTTTAAAATTTTTACATGAAGCCAAGACACACATTTTTTTATAATTATCACTAAACATAACTCTTCCAGTCTTAAAGTATGATTACACTTAGCGGTTTAGACATGACTAAATCAAGTAATTCTGTAAATTCAATTTTATTGAATTTATGCTTGATGAGTTTAAAGGCCTTTATGGGAACTTTGACAAATGGTTGGGCTTTTATCAATTACACTGATTTTAAATTGGCTTATGATAGGCTTACTGAAGTGCTGAAACGATCTCATTAGCTTTGCACTGCTATTTGTGGACTGGACTTCAAGGCAAGCAATGGCTGTTCAGAATCTGAGCATCCAACCTCAAACTTCTCAGAGTAGGAAATGGGAGAATGTCACAGAAGAAGCACTTCTGAGCTTGAATGATAAAAGCCTACCTTGACTGAAATGAGAAGTTCATTTTGCCATTGAGTGGAGAGGGACCATGTTTCATGCCAACGATAAGGGAAGTTCTGATGTGTTCAGGCTCTAACAGGGTAGGTTTAGACTGAACATTAGGAAGGAATTTTTCACAGAAAGAGTGGTCGGGCATTGGAACAGGCTGCCCAGGGAGGGGGTGGAGTCACCATCCCTGGCTGTGTTTAAGAGCCGTTTAGATGCGGTACTGAGGGACATGGTGTAGGGGAGGACTTTGTAGAGTAGGATAGATGGTTGGACTTGATGATCCCAAGGGTCTCTTCCAACCTAGACGATTGTATGAAATGAAGATTCTTCCCTTGATACCAGAAAAAAATAACGGCATACTGAAAAAGAATATTCAAACCAACAACTTTACAGTGATTTTTGGTCAGGAGATCAAGAATTTGAATGTATTTGCTGGTGTAACGTCCACATGAGTAAACATAACAAAGTTGGTTTTGTTTTCTCACTAGAAGCCTGGGGTGCGTGGACTGGAAAATACAAAACTGAGATTTGGCTGAGGGAGGTCCTTGAGAGGAAGGAGAAAAAGAGAGTGAGAGAGAATAACAAAGCAGTGGGGTTCTGTCTTTTAAACAGGCATGCACCCGTGTCAGTGAGCTGTGGAAATCCTTGAGACCTGTGGCTTGTAGACATAATGAAATCCAGTTTTCACTGAATTTTCTTGTCTCTGACAGTATCTCTTTCCTTTTTGCGTTAGCAAGTTGAAGCATTATGCTATCAGGGCAAAAAGTAGCTAACCAAATCATTCACAATTTGCAATCTGCAGCATCAGGAAGTTACAGAATTGTGTAGATGCTGCAAGAAGCTGCAAGTTGTCCGTGGTGGGTCTTATGCTTCAGTTCACTCAAAGATACTCCAATTTCCAGCAGTTTGCCATGCAGAAACACGTAAACACTTGTTCAGATGAGTTGTGTAGAATGTGCTATAACAAAGAGTAGCTTTTTGCCTCTTTTTGTTTCCTTCTTTGTTTTCTTTTGTTTTGTTTTATTTTGGGGTGTTTTCTGCTTTTGAATTTTCTTGTCTCTGACAGTATCTCTTTCCTTTTTGCGTTAGCAAGTTGAAGCATTATGCTATCAGGGCAAAAAGTAGCTAACCAAATCATTCACAATTTGCAATCTGCAGCATCAGGAAGTTACAGAATTGTGTAGATGCTGCAAGAAGCTGCAAGTTGTCCGTGGTGGGTCTTATGCTTCAGTTCACTCAAAGATACTCCAATTTCCAGCAGTTTGCCATGCAGAAACACGTAAACACTTGTTCAGATGAGTTGTGTAGAATGTGCTATAACAAAGAGTAGCTTTTTGCCTCTTTTTGTTTCCTTCTTTTTTTTTTCTTTTATTTTATTCTTCTGTGTTCTCTGCTTTTTCCTCTAGGGTGGTGAGCCAGTTAGACCAGGAGTGGCCATGACAGATCTTGCTACTGGGTTGTATACGTACGGAGCAATTATGGCTGGTTTGCTTCAGAGGTATAAGACAGGGAAAGGACTGCACATCGACTGTAACCTCTTGTCATCTCAGGTAGGAGTTTGAAAAGAATTTGGATTTTCTTGTCTCTGACAGTATCTCTTTCCTTTTTGCATTAGCAAGTTGAAGCATTATGCTATCAGGGCAAAAAGTAGCTAACCAAATCATTCACAATTTGCAATCTGCAGCATCAGGAAGTTACAGAATTGTGTAGATGCTGCAAGAAGCTGCAAGTTGTCCGTGGTGGGTCTTATGCTTCAGTTCACTCAAAGATACTCCAATTTCCAGCAGTTTGCCATGCAGAAACACGTAAACACTTGTTCAGATGAGTTGTGTAGAATGCGCTATAACAAAAAGTAGCTTTTTGCCTCTTTTTGTTTCCTTCTTTTTTTTTTCTTTTATTTTATTCTTCTGTGTTCTCTGCTTTTTCCTCTAGGGTGGTGAGCCAGTTAGACCAGGAGTGGCCATGACAGATCTTGCTACTGGGTTGTATACGTACGGAGCAATTATGGCTGGTTTGCTTCAGAGGTATAAGACAGGGAAAGGACTGCACATCGACTGTAACCTCTTGTCATCTCAGGTAGGAGTTTGAAAAGAATTGCTTTTCCTTGTGTAGGTGTTTGGATCTAAGAATACCGTTTTGACATAAATCAATGCAAAATTAGTTAGTGCAACTAACGACAGCAATAATAATGACAATAATGACATTAGTGACAGCTTGGTTTTCAGTTGACATTTGGTTTTCAGTTTTTACAAAGGACCTCCATAGGTTAATCAAGGTTTGTAATATCACTGAGATTGTAAGTAACAGTTGTCGTAGGTAACTTGAGATAGACAAGCATAAATGGTGGAACTGCTGTTGGAGGGGAGGCCTGGCACTGGGTAATATTACCACCAGCGTGATAGAGTGACTTGTGTAAAATCATCCAGAGTAATTGAGTATGACCCAAGTATTAAAGTAATCTAATCTGGGAAGCCTGTCTTTTGGCTCTGGGAATGAAAGAATAAAGTAAGCCTGAAGATACAACATTTTCTCTAGGCACGTTAAATCTCATGAAAATTGTGAAGACAGAGATGTTTTGATTGTGAAAGGCGTACCATGTACCATCAATAATGAGAACTTTAGCTTGCCCGTGAACATTTAAGCACCATTGGTGCAATCATTTATACTTCAGAAGAAGAAAGTGATGTTATAAGCTACAAATGATTGGGTGGTGCTTTGTCTTGCTGATGTAGGTACCTGCTGGTAGCAACAGGGCGCATGGTGTGGAGGAATTTTTGTGTACGTTTGAAAATATACACCAAAAGTGTATGCAGTACTAATCAAAGCTACTACGGTGCTCTCTTATTTTTGTCTTTATTCAATTTTGTGTTTCTTCATGTTATACCTGCCAGTACAGCTGAGAGGTGATACAGTGCCTATTGTGCAGCAAGTTGGCCCTGGAATGAGCAGGAGGTTGAACAATATGACCTCCAAAGATTCCTTCCCAACTATATGTCACTGTTTGATAATAATGATTGAGGTTGTGCTTTTTTTAACACATACTGCTCTTGTTTTAATACCTGCTGAAATCAGATCTGGAAAGGAGGGGAAGGCCTTGCTTAAATCAACATAGAATATTTCATTTGTTTCAGAAATGTGTCTGAGGACTGAATTCTTTATCATACTTATGTGTATTTGTAAACGTGGTGTCTATGTTTGACAAAATGTAATAAGCAGTTATTTTTTTGAACATTTCTAAACATTTTAAATGTATGTTAAACTCTTGCTAAATATTTTTGTATATATGCAGAAGTATTTTTTTGTTTAATGTATCTGATAGTGTTTTATAGAATGGCAGTTTCTGCTCGATCTTTTTCATTTCTAATTTTATTTAAAAGGACTTAAAGTAATGTCTAGGGGTTTCCAGGGACATTCTGTTGTTTTTGATTCCTTGTTCCACTGTCTTTTTGCTTTTTTTAATGGAGCCTTCTTGATTATTGTTTGATATTTTCTCAGATGCTGAAAGTAACAGAAGTTAATTAGGTGTTGCTGAGATTATCTTTTTTTATTTCACCTTTATCGAGTTGCCTCATTCGTCTCTAGAATCTTTTTCCTTGGTTAGGAAAGCTTTGGCTATGCACAGAAGTGTTCTCATGTTGCAAAATTTCAATCTGAAGTTCCACATCGTCATCCTTCAGGCTACTCAGTGAGGAAAGGGAATGAAGACTTGAATAGATGTTAGTGAGCAAAGCATGATATGTGGCGTTGAATTTCTACATGCTTAGCTGAAGAAGTACCAAATAGTGAAGGGATAATTTAGTGCTTTTTAAAAATACTAATCCATTGCATGGTTGTTATCAAATTATAGTCATCTAAAAGGTATTAAGAAGTTATTCTATATATGCACACTCCTAATGCAAAAGAACTGTTTTTATTTACTTCAGTGTTGGGTAAACTGAACTGAAATAAGCTGATATTTTGGAAGAGAGTATATGTAAAAGTTGTTATTCAGAAAACAGCTCTTTTGTTTTAGATAACCCTATTTCTTCAGTCCAAATTAACCTTACGGTGTTGACCCATGATTGTAATGAGAACATTTATTAAACTGGGGAAAATTCAGAAAACAGCTCTTTTGTTTTAGATAACCATATTTCTTCAGTCCAAATTAACCTTACAGTGTTGACCCATGACTGTAATGAGAACATTTATTAAACTGGGGAAAATAATTATGGATGAGATGCTGGGGTACCAGAAATAAACCCATGTGATCGATCTGATTAAAAGACTTGTTAAAATGAATGAAGAACGTAACTGACAGCTGAATCTCTCTGAGTACATTTAGCTTTCCTGGTTTGTTTTCTTTCTTTTTGCAAAACTGGTGTGGTTACTTGTAAATTTTTAAGGGTGAGCGTACTAAGAAAGATGACCAGAAATCTAAAAATTAATGTAAAAAAAAATTGCTCTCTCAGTATTTCTGTTGGTAATTATTTTTTTTTTTAAAAAGGTAAGTTACACAATTACTGTGATACAATCAGGTTCTTGAAAGATCCATGCTTTCAAAGGGATTATGATTTTACATACCAAGCTGAGATATCTAAAGCTAGCTCTTCCTCGTGTGATGAATGTTTAAAAAGTATGACCCTTTGAAGTCTCTCACGGATGCTGCCAAAACAATAAGGAACCTAAACTTTTAGTTTGTTAGGTTCTTCTTGCAGTTGATTAATGGTAGGATCTAGAGGTGAAACAGATGTATCATGATAACTTTTCCTTCAGTGTGAGTTTCACTGGAGTGTAGTAGGTTTTAATGAGGAAAAAAGGAATCCTGTTTTCTGTGTGTAAAACAAAAGCATTACTGAACTCTGTTCCTATTAAGAGTGTTACAACAGCAGAGACCTGTATGAAATTTTTTACTTTTTTCAGTATTTCATGCACTGAGCTTGCACCTTTTGTCCATCCCTTCCTCTGAACTGAGAATTGTGAAGGTGGACTATCCATATCTCTTCACTGAGCAGTTTTGATGACTTTAACTGTCAGAAAGGGAAAAAAAAAAAAAACAACCCCAGGAGTTAAAGCACTTAAATAATTGGAAATATCTGCAAAATGCTTGGCTTATTTTATAGCAAAAAAACTTAATGTGTACATATCTATTTCTGTCTGTGCTATCATTTTACTGTATACCTTATAGAAATGGAAGAGTTCTTTTCTTTTATTGGGGGGAGGAGAGAGGAAAGGAAGGTGCTTTCGATATTAATTTCTTGCAAAGATATGCTAATGACAAAGAGCATTGAACTGAATTCAACTGCCAATGAAAATATCTGAAGCTTTTTAAAGAAATATCCCACTATCTGGCAAGTTTGTTTACTATTTAACATGTCTGTGTAGAACCAAATGATAAGTGGAATCCTGTCCACTAAAGAGATGTTATTTTTAGCATATCTTAAAAAGATATTCTGTATATTGAGCATTTTTGCCCTATAGCTTTATAGCAGCTTATTACTACCAAAGAGGATATATTTCCCCACAACAAAACAGAATTCTAGAGTCTTATTGACAAGAGAGATACGGTGACCGCTAGGATGTGGTTTTGTGGTGAGCACTAACTTTCTATATCTCTCATCTATAAACTTTTAACCCATGTCATACAATTCCTTTGAAATTTTTGACTTTTAGATGATTTACAGTTGTCAGCTCCAGACCTTTCAGCGTCAGCATCTAAATAGTGTCCTTTAGATGATGCTAGTAAATAAGAAGGAAGTGGGTTTTGGATTTGGTTCCAATTATGCAATTGTGCCTTTTCTTCTGTTGTGGCTTAAAAAAAAAATCTCTTGGAAGTTTTAATATCCTTCCTGTATTTAATTACAACCAGGCTCCAACAAATACTGTAATAAGTTGGTTTCTCTTGGATTGAAAATCTGCAAGAAGTATTTTACATTTAACATTTCTTCAATTTTGGAGTGTGTTTTTTTTTCTTCCCCCTCCGCCTTTTCTTCTGTTGTGGCTTAAAAAAAAAATCTCTTGGAAGTTTTAATATCCTTCCTGTATTTAATTACAACCAGGCTCCAACAAATACTGTAATAAGTTGGTTTCTCTTGGATTGAAAATCTGCAAGAAGTATTTTACATTTAACATTTCTTCAATTTTGGAGTGTGTTTTTTTTTTCTCCCCCCCCGATTCCACAGACAGGATTATGTGGTTAATATTGTTTATATTATATGATTGCTCATCAGACACTTCTCTGCTTCTGATTACTGTATTTTACTGCATTTGTATATGCCATAGCAAACTCTCAATCTTCAAATTTTAAAGGGACCCTAGAAAATTGGTATAAATAATTTTCTATATTCCATGTTTGTGCTTTAGTTTGGCAGTTATTTTATTGAGATAATGGCAAAGTTTAGAAACAATTAGTTTTTGTTTCTGGATCGCTTTTTCCCAAGACAACTGTGTTTCAGGCTTATCTATTTAAGGTGCTTAATATTGTTTATATTATATGATTGCTCATCAGACACTTCTCTGCTTCTGATTACTGTATTTTACTGCATTTGTATATGCCATAGCAAACTCTCAATCTTCAAATTTTAAAGGGACCCTAGAAAATTGGTATAAATAATTTTCTATATTCCATGTTTGTGCTTTAGTTTGGCAGTTATTTTATTGAGATAATGGCAAAGTTTAGAAACAATTAGTTTTTGTTTCTGGATCTCTTTTTCCCAAGAAAACTGTGTTTCAGGCTTATCTATTTCAGGTGCTTTTATGACTTTTTAAGGGCTTTTGTGACTTTTGTATCTTCTGCAAATTATTGAGTATAGGTGAAACTGGTAACAATTACATCCTGTCTGTAGGATATATGTGGCATCCCAGGAACAGTGAGTGGTAAGTTGTGTGAGAAATATCCATCTTGGAACTCAAATACTGTATCCTGTTTCTTCTCTGGTTGGTAACTGAGAGTTGTGAGTTGACTGAATACAGAAAGAAGATCTGCTTTTTTTAGAGGATGTTGCTGCTGGTGATTTTGGAGGCCAGCTAGTTGTCTTGCTTTGGGTATGGTTTGAATAAGCAGTTCTTTTTTACAGGCTTATAAAGCATCATCTTTGCAAAACATTGTATTCTTAATCTCTGTCATGATAAAAAATTGTGTATGTATTGTATGGAAATGCTGTCTTTTTTACTGTATAGCTCTGATATGGAAAGATAATAAAATCTGTTTTAATGTGAACATTTCCTGAAATATATACTGTGTATTAAACACTTTTCTGGCTCCTGTTCTTGATAATTTCCATTGAGGACATCAGTATAACTAAGAACAGAGTTTATCCCTCGGGGTTTTAAGTAGCCAGAATTTTACTGAATAGCCCAGAAGACCATACTAACACGACAATAACTCAATGTAGTATTGGCCTCTGTGGAATTTGTGTTGTGATCTCTAATGATCAGTTATGCAAAAAGCTGTTGGTAGATCATACTCCAACTGGATCTTGGATTTATTTAGTGGCTTGCTTTACTCTGTAAACAAAGTTCGTCCACAGATTGCAAGGGAATTCCTTCTTGAGCTGCTCATCTGACAGTTGATTCTGTGCCTTTTTGTCATTGCTACTATTGTTCTTGTGCTGACAAAACTAAGCCCGAGTGCGTTGCAGCTTCATTTTCCTGTGTTGAGCTACCTCTGTCATCAATTACAGAAAGACTAAGAAGGAGATAGGAAAACAATTACAGAAAGACTAAGAAGGAGATAGGAGAAAAAAAGAAAAAATGCCCCTTTAATATATAGAAAAAATAAAAATTGCTGTCTGGAGTGGGTAGCAGAGAGAGTTTGAAGACAAAGTGAGACATTTCTTTTAATGAGTTTATTATTTAGATGACCTTTGAATAAGAGTGTAATTCTGGAAATGGAATCAAGATGTTTGTTGTAGCTTATTATCCGCAGATCATATTTCGGGATCATGCTAAGTCTTAGGAGAAGAAGGATAACCAGGGTAGTTCAAAAGAGATGGGAATGATTTAAGCAACTAGTAGCAGTATAAGCACTGTTAGTGTACCCCAAAAGCTTACCCCTCCCTCTAAACTGATGGAAGCCTTTAGAAGTCATTCTGTAAATTGGTCAAATTTGGATAGAGCCTTTCAACACCTTATGTGCCATTTATCTATGTAAATAGCATGGTAAAGAGCTGTAATTTGATAGAAGTTTCAATTTTATGTCAGAAAATTTTTAGGTTAGAAAACGTTTTCTCTGTACTGTTGAGCCTCTGGAAGTCTAATAAACCTTAATAAGTATGTCATTTTTGGATATGCTGATGGAATGCTACCTACGTACCTATTTTTGGATATGCTGATGGAATGCTACCTAAGTTTTAACACTGCTTAGTTTGATTGCCTCAGCTCTGATTGGAATTCCTCTGTAAATTATAATTTATAAAAAAGGTGAAGTAAAGGATGATGCTGAAACAAATCTGCACTAAGGACTTCTTTTTGGTCTGATGGAGCTCAGCTACCATGACTCTGTTATTCCATGCTTCTGTTATTCAGCAATGTATTGTTTGTGGCTCATCAATTAAATTGTAAGCTTTTTGGAGTAGTGACATGATTAGACCAAAGGTCATAATAAGCTATGTGTTATTATAGCATAAGCTACAAAGCAAATGGTAAGACTCGTGTTTAGGACTTAAAAAGCAGGTATCCATTAAACACTCTAAAAGTCAGAGCTCAGTAAATTGTAAGCTTTTTGGAGTAGTGACATGGTTAGACCAGAGGTCATAATTAGCTATGTATTATTATAGCGTAAGCTACAAAGAAAATGGTATGACTCTGTTTAGGACTTCAAAAGCAGGTATCTATTAACTGAGCTCTGACTTTTAGATAGTGCTTATTTGTAAAAATGCTTTCCCTTCTTTGGAATGAATATCTGTAATACTATATTCCTCTGATAGCAAATGATGTGAAGTTATTTTGTATCTTCATTCAAGCTTGCTCTGTAATACAACATTTTGGGGTTTTGTGGTACTGTTTAAATATTTTGTAGATCCATTAAGGGAAAACTTCCTTCTTTAGAGAATCATCTATAAATTTGTTGTCACTATTCAAAATTTGTTATCAGGCAGAAGTGCCGTATTTTGACTGCACACTCATTGGTAATGCTAAGCCATTTATTTCTCAAATCCAGTGGAGCTTTGGACCATGTTTCTCTGACTTGTATGCTGTTTAACAGCTCCGTAGGTGACCCACATCTACATTAAAGTACTCCAAGAAGTGTTCTGCACAACGGAATGGTAGGTGTTCATTAATGCTGCAGAGGCACAGAAATGCTATTTTGTGTGCTGTAGAACATCCTATTTCGAGCATTTAATTCAATTGCAGGGGTTTGTTTCTTGTGTCACCCCTATAGAGCATTAGCACGTACGTACTTAATGCGCAGTGTCCAGAGATCTTTCAGTGTTCCAACTAATGGTGCTGTTCTGCTGAGATGATGCTGTTAGGACCAGAGGAGATTTGGCTGGACTAATAGTGGTGGAATATTTGCACATTTCTTTCCCAGCCAAATAGACAAGGCTACGTGCCTCCCTGTGTATCAGGTGAGGAATCTAAAAGTCTACTTGCTTGCACTGCCGCACCACAAGCTGTTGAAGTCAGCATTGTTTTTGTGGGGAGACAATTATCCACAGATAAGATGAAAATTACATTGTCAGGAGGAGACAAACACACTTAAGAGACTTTTTTTTTTTTCTGTGCAAGTATTAATGTTGATAAATGTGGCGACAAAAAGATGAGTGCTGTAAATGGTTAGCTGGATGCATATTTTCACTGTAAATGGCACTGTTTCTAATCATAACATCAAAAGTGAAAAGTGCCTTAACACAGCTTCCTTTGGATGTTGGCAGCTTCGCATGGAAATGCATTCTTAGTGCTGATTAAATAAAACAATAGAATCCTTCATGAAGTCTATGTAGCATCCAAGTGGAGCCTCAGGATGTACCCTATTACGAATAATAAGAAAAAAAAATTACCATAGTTACTCTGATGCCTGTCTTCACAGGTAATTAATTTTTATATGAGCAAAATCTGTTTGTCTGGATTTTATTTGTATGTTTTGCTCTTTTTATTCTCATCTATTAAATTGAGCTACTGTTTTTAAACTCAAATTGTTCTGTGTTTTGCAAGTATGCTTGCAGTTCTTTGCATGAATAGAAGCCACTGGTAAGAACTTATAAACAATCAATGAAATACAACCATAGAACTGTCTAGGTTGGAAGGGACCTTTAAGATCATCTAGTCCAACCATCAACCTAACTCATTACATACAATTAAAAACCAGATAAGTTGTAATCCATATTAAATGCATACGTTCTTGGTGGGAAAGACTATGATTAAGGAATAATATAAGAAAATGTGTTATGATATTAAAAAAAAACTATATGAAATGTACATAAGAAACTTTTCACAAGTTGAATTTTGCCTGGACTTAGTAAAGCTGTATGAAAACGTGGAGTGTAATGCATTAAATATTTCAGTGGATGTATACTCTTTCTTCAGAGAAGATGGAGACTTGAGGAAATGATTGTAGAAGTGTCATTTGTACTTAAGATTGTCTGATATGTCTGTTATCAGCATCTGGTTTTATTTTTTATATTTTTGCCAAAGTTTTCAGGGTTTTGGCTGAATTTTCCACGTCATGGAATTGCCAAAAAGTGATTTGTTTCAAAGTTACCGTTAAAATGATTCATCTGTCTCCAGCAACAAGTTATGGGAAAATACGTTGATGGCCTTGGATTTTCTTTTTTATTATTTTTGTCCTGAGAAACTCAGTGCCTTTGTTCTTTGGAGTGCAAATCTGAAATTTTGTAGATGAATCATTCTTGTTTCAGGGAAGTGTCTTTTGATAGGAATTCAGGTTGGCAGAGGTACAATGTGGACAACATATGATGTGCAAAAAGGGCTGGTAGGAGATTCAGTGAAGTGCTTGGGCTGTGTATTCCTGAGTAAATGGAAAGTAAAGATTCAATAAGTACCTGCTAATTAAATGAGTCAGATGTTTGGGAGAAAAATAATATAGGACCATCTGATTAAGATTTGTATAGAAGCACACCAAGATTTTGCACAGCATGTACAGACCAATTTTGGAGTTTTTGGTTTCTTGGTTTTTTTAACAGATCTTTAACAAAAGTCTTTCATAGATTTCTTTTTTTAAATGATGAATTCCTTAGAGCTGTTTCTGTGTTATTATGAAGCTGAAACAGGAATTTCTCAGTGACTGAAGTAGTATGTTTCTTTACACTTTCAGAAAAAGCTTAGTAGTATATTATTTTCATTATGAAAATGTAATTTATTCTTCATTTAAAAATATTGCTCTCTTCAACTGGAGCTCATTTAAAATAATTTTTTTTTTTGGCTCTTTCATGCCTGTACTGTCTAAGAGATTCAATGGTCAGGATTTTTATTTGTGATTCCCCACCTGAAATTAACCTGCGTGTGTATAGTTTCTTTTCAGTATTTTTTTGTGGTGGTGTTTTTTTTTCTTTTTTTTAATGAAGACTAAGAAAATTTAGGAGTCGGTTTAACATTTAGTTTCTCTTGAAACTGTGTGCTGAGTAATACATATTTTTGACATTTCAAGTCCTACATCTGTTAGTTGCATCAAGTCTTTGCCACTCTTAATAATAATTTAATCTTAATCAGAAGATGATCTCCAAGCTGTGGGAAGCACAGAAGTGTTCATTCTGGTCTTCTGTAAACTCTGTATAGCTCATTAAAAAACTCATTTGTAGATCAGTTCTTTTTATTGTTGCATTGCACTGAACTGAGTTGGCAGTTCTCTGCTATGCAAACGCCTTGTGTTTTTGAAGATGCCTCAGTTTCTCTATATTTATGTATTTTATATTTATGTAGTCTAAACTTGATTTTTTTTTTTATAAAGTGGAAGTTGTTTTCAGCTCTCATTCTCACACTAAAAAAGTATCTACACAATTGTGCACTTTGAAGCCTGTTTTGCTCTCTTTAGCTCTCATCCCTTCTGACAATCCGTGGTCAAGGTGGGGTTTTCAACTACGTTACCTTTGTTTTTCACATTGCTTGCATTTGTGTTTTTTTAATTGTTTCTAGTTCATTAAGCATCTCCTAGTGCATCATTTCTGTGACTGTGATTTGCTGTCTTCTGTTTGGCCAAGTGGCTGACTTTAATCAGCAAGTCCCACAAGCTGCCTGTGATTGCTGGCACAGAGTTGGGTACCTGCCTACGTGTCTGGTTGGGAGGTCATAAAACAGGACCTGATATGAGACCTGTTCTGAAATTGTAGTTATTTGTCATTACGGATTTGATTTTTATCTTTACAAGATGGCATTTGTGGCTGGGATTATACTGTTTGCTGATGCTTTAATGCCAGGAGTTTTCTTTTGGGAAGGGCGAATGTCACGATGGCTTCCTGGAGGTTCACATGAAAAGGAATCGGCGTCGCTGGGAAGAAAACACTTTTTGCCCAGAGCACAGCATTCATAACGTGACCACAGACATTTTCTAAAGTAAGCCTTGGCCTACGTGATAGCAGTCTTGCTTTTCTTTATTAGCTTTTGCAGACCTCTTCAAAGTCATTCCTGGAATTTGCTGGTCTGCAAAGCACTGGTTGAAAGCAGCTACAGCACTCCCGGGTCTTGAAGGGGAGGGAAAAGAACTATGTGGAGAGAGATTATGGGACAACAGTTGTGAATTCAGAAGGTCAGACCTGTTGCCTGGCACAGATTTAGGGACACCAATGATGAATTAGTAAAATCTTGCTCCTTTCACAGAATGGGGTTGGAAGGGACCTCTGGAGATCATCTAGTCCAACCCCTTTGCCAAAGCAGGTCCACCCAGAGCATTGGCTTTGCTGTGTACCTGCAAGTGGGGATGTCTGCCCAGCCTATGGGTGTATGACACTCCTGAACTGATTTTTAACCTCTGCAGAATTCTCAACTCTGGGCTAGATGGGAGTCGCTTATGTGCCTGGACATAAGATGATGGTCATTGACATCTCCTTGGGAAGGCTGTGGCTTCCTGCTGGGCTGCTGTGGAAATGGGCAGCCTTGAATTGTGGCAGCTTTCATGCCTCTTGGCAAGGCCGTGGTTCCTGCTGCCCAGTTTCTTCTTGCAGGACTTTGAAACACAGTTGCCTGCCCAAAAAGCTGGTAGAACAGCACCATTCATTGTGGTGTGGTGCCACATCCTGAACCAGTTGTGTCAATGCTTAGGATGTAACATCGAATGTATGCACTGCCTATGGCAGCAGCAAGGTGATTGTAGACTAGTTAGAACTTATTTCTGCTCTCATTAAGCCTTGTGGTTAAACATAATTAGCCTTCAACTGGGGTGGGGTTTTCTTGGGAGAGATAGAGGTTTTTGGTTTTGATGGGGTTTTTTTATTAATAAAAAAACCACTCAAGAAGCAAGAGCTGAGGATCACCCCATACACGTGTCCATGGAAGCAGCTTCAATACAAATATGCAAATGAGAAGGGCGATGGGGGGAACTGCAAAAGCAAAATGAATCGAACTTGAATCTTGATTTATTACTGTCAAACTATTTATTGCAGCATGGAAAGGGGAATATGTGAAACAGTAAAATCAGTCATTAGATAAATGCCAGCATGAGGTCAGTGATTTTAAGAGAGCTTTGTTAGCATACACCAAATGAGGATTGTGAGCTTGGGTTCAAATTTTTCTTATGTAAAAATCTTTTTTCCGTGTTGCCAGAAATACAGAAGAGGTGTAAGTGGAAGATTATTGACTGTTTGACAACAGAAGGCACTGAAATTTTCCAGGATGATTTTTTATACAAAGTTATAGGTTAATATTTGGGTTACTAGTTCAATAGTATAGTGCAAATTAAGTAATCTGTGCTGCTGTAAAATGCCCACGTCTCAAAGTTCCTAAAAGGCAGTCTACATGCCTACTTTAAGAAAAAGTGAAAAAAGAATGAGGGGGGCAAAAATTAACTTGGCTAAGAGTCAAAGCCTCGTTAAGACACATGGCAGGAAAGCAGACACAAAATTGGAGGGAGAAGAAAGTAAAAAAATATAATTAAAATGTTATTTTCTCCTCTTTCCAGTTACCTGGAAAGCTTTATTATTCATATACACTTGTTGAACTTGCATGTAAATGATTGATTGACTCAGTGAACTCATTGTAATAGATTATGTTTGATGTGCTATCTTGAGAAAAAATCTTTTGAAATTCTGCCTCTTTTCTTTGTCTGCTCACCTTGTGGCTTTTAATATCTTGTTTCCCATCTGTCTGATTCCATCATAAGCTGAGCGTAACTTCTCAGACCATAATGCAGCTCTCTTTTTGTTCTGGGTTAAGTCAGTCAGTAACGCAAATATGTGATTTGGCCGTCAACAGTAATATCAGAAAGGAATGTTGAAATGTGTGTTCCCTTTATTGATGTGAAATAAAGAAACGCTTATCTGTAGATATTTGATAATACATATTTACAGTGCATAGATCTGTCTCTGCAAGCAAATGAATACAGAGATGTCTGTGTCATTGGATTGCATCTGCTTTAATGTTACAAGCCCAAAGGTTACTTTTAGGGATTAGTTCTTAATTAAAGGAGAAAAGAAATGGGTCTATAAGGTTTCAGGAAAGGAGTTTTAAATACAGATTTAAAAATACTTAACTGAATGTGTAATACAGTTGTACCCAAACTTCATTTTGAGAGATTGATTGTATGATAGATATTCCTACTGCGAGAAGTGTCTGTAGCAGTGAGGTCCTGAGTCTTGAATTACAGGGGAATTTGGACTTATTTTGTTAAAACATTGTAAACATTTTTTTCTAGGGGATAATGTTCAGTTGGGGTGTCTTTTTTATACTTATATTTCAGTAGATTGCTTAACAACCATAAGGTATAGGTAGATAAATTCTTTGTGTTCTTTATTGAGGACATAAAATGTATACACTGAAAGATTATTTTTTTTGGGTAGTGCCTTTTTAGTGAGAGTAAATCTTTGGTGAGACCAGAGAGAATGAGCTAAGCCAAGAAGAGAGGAAGAGGGAAAGCAAGGTAGTCCTGGGACTGTCTGTAAGAGTTTCATGGGACAGTAGAAATAGAATCATCTTTTAAGTCTGTTGAGTTCATTAGAGAGTTATAATAAAGGGGCAAAAAGCCACAGAGTTCACTCAACTAAGTGTGTTTATACATGAAACAGAAAGCACTGGAATATTTACTTTGATGTGGTCAATATATGTTTGTTTGGATGGTGATGATGATAATAATACTACTAATAATAATAATTCTTTTTGGCTGCCTGATTTGACTATGAACAAAGTACCCAGCTGAGAGAAGGGAGTCAAGGGGAACCAAAAGCCTTTTTCCTTCATGATTTAATGAAAAAACAATAAGTAAAGTATTTTCAACAGAATATGTAGGCATATGCATTCAAGCAAGTGATTGGTACGTTGACTGAAATGGAATTATTCTTCCGACTAAGTATCATGTTGAACTGAGGCCTTGATACAGTCTAAGCAACTTTTAATTCCAAAATTTCTCAGTCTTTACAAAGCTTGTGACTTCTCTGGAATTTACTCTCTATTGCTACTGAAACAAGTCTTTGAGCAGAAGCTGTAGTGGCACAGTTCCAATATCTAGTGTGTATTATGTTTTAATTCTTTTTTTCCTATAGTACTATGAACCAGTGCTTTGGGGAAATCTACATGTGTATGTTTTACACCATTGAAAGAATTATATTTGTCATATTGAGAAAGCTGAAGTAATGTGCAGCACTGTGTTAAAAAGATTTATTTTTTTTTTTTAAAGTATGGAAATTTTCTTCTGAAACTTCTTGTGAAGAATTATTTTTTTAATTTAACCCCTGCCACGCAGTCGCTCGCTCACCTCCCTTTCCCCTACAAGGAAGAAGAGGGTGAAAAGGAGGGGAAAGGCAAAAAACCTCATGGATTGGGAAAAAGGAATTTTAATGGAACAATATCAGAAAAGCAAAAATAACACTAATAATAACAGTAATAATAGTAACACCAGATGCTCTCACTGGATCCACAGGATCGTGGATTCCTGCCCCCTGGACAACCCCCATTTATATATTGAGGATGACATCTATGGTATGGAGTATTTAATTGGCCGTTCTATTGGTCTATCTATTCTTCTCTGGGAAGCCGAAAAAAAGTCCTTGAATAATGTAAACATCACTTAGCAACAACTAAAGACAACAGGTATTATTGAAATCCCTTTCACAGGGATCACTAGAAAGATAAATTAACTTTCCTGGCTGAAACCAGGACAGAAACTCATAGCTCTATTTCTACAGCATAGACTATAAACAAAGAAATGGAATGAAATCTTGGCTCCATTGTATTCAATATCAATATTTTAGGATTTCTGTTTCACTAGGTTTTAATTCACCATGTCCTTCCCAGAGTGAACTTTGGTATAGTGTTTCCTTCCAGGAGTGTGGGAAGTTAAATGCACGTATCACAGAGGGCATCCTTATGTAATTAAAAGCCCATTGTAATGAATGTTCTTACCGGTCAGTGAAATTTCTGTGGAATACAGCAGCTGTGTCATGTTTGTTACACACCAGCCATACAGAAGAATATCCAATGATTAATATTTCATGATCATCACAAGCCGTTTGTCGCTTGTTTAGCCCAGCCTAAACCACGACAGCGAAATGTAAAATAACTGAAAAGAAAATTGGTTTTGTTCTACCTCAAACCAGGGCACCGTTTGCTGTGGTAGGAAAAATATGAGTATGGAGTGTGATCCCAAAGTGAAAAACGACGGGAATGATGAGTCTAGGGTATCTGTTACTAATAAATAACACACTTCTGTGACTCATTAAACTCCCTCTGTAATAACTGTGTGTTTCATTCTGTGTTGCTGAGGAAAGTTGTAATCCGTAAGAAAAAGTCCTTTCTACGTACGTCCCAGATCCGTTTCCTTAATTGCG
This sequence comes from Calidris pugnax, assembly GCF_001431845.1. NCBI lineage: Eukaryota > Metazoa > Chordata > Aves > Charadriiformes > Scolopacidae > Calidris > Calidris pugnax. The sequence continues at coordinate 68,997 of NW_015091011.1, read as the reverse complement.
GAGATTTTCCTGGGGCCTGAAGGACAGACTAGACATTGTTCAACGTTTTAGCTGAATGAAGTGACACTGCGATAGAATAAGCTGCTGCTGAAATCCAGCTACAAAGAGTTTTCCAACATTACTCAGGAATAAGGCATTGTATTTGTAGAGAGTATACGTGGACATAGTTTTTGGTAGCAGTTAAATTCTTATTTGCTGTATATTTTCCTAGGTTTTCTGCTGGACTACATCACTGGATCCACGATTTGCAGTTAAATATTTGCTTTAAATGTTAGAGTGACACATTCCCATTGCCTTTTCAGCATATATGGAGAAAGGAAAAGAAAAAGAAATGACAATATTTTTTCTAGAAATTCTGATTAAATTCATGTATTGGAATGTGGATGGTTGACTCTGAATTAATTACTGCATGTTTTGGTGTAGATTAGACAGATTAGTAGGTATGGAATAGTGTAAACACTTAGATCATCATAGTAAATTTCTTCCATCTAGGGGAGAAATATGAAGAAAATAATATTTTTGGAAAAAAATATTCCTGTGACCTATTGTTTAGGCCAGCAGTTGCACTTGCTGGCACAACTAGTTAACAGCATAAAACAAATACATTTGTGTCTGGGGAATTTGTGATCACTTTGCATGTTAAATGCAATGCCTTATTGTGTTATTGACTGTAGGTATATAGCCACACGCTGTATTCTCTCAAAGAAATTAGAATAAAGAATCTGCCATTGATTATAACAGAACCACTGATCTGCATGCATTACTGCAGCATAAATGTTCACTTCTTTTTCCTTAGATATATTTGTGCTTACAAAATATACGTTTGTCCCCTCAAAATTTGGTTTCTAAATTAGCATGGCAGGTTCCCCACAAAATTAATCTTTTTCCAGTTTTGTCTGTCTGACTAATAACTTGATAAATCTCTCCTTATCTTCTAATGGCAGATGATTTATCAAAGCCTACCACTTAATTAATATTACAGAGCATGTGGGGAGCTGAAGAATTCAGAAGTATTTTCCATAGCTTAAGCATGTAAAATGAGAAGCATAGGAGAAAACAGAAAGATAATCTTCTAACTGAGAAAAAGCCTTTGTGATTTAAGCATAGGATTGAGGTTCAGGAAATGGTGAGGTCTGTCCCACAAATCCATCATGCTTCCCACCAGACTTTGGACAAGACACTGGTGTTTTGGTTTTTTTTTTTTTTTCTTTGCTGCAGTTGACCATTCTGCAAAATAGAGTAATACTGTCTTATCTCTTAGGGTAGTTTAATGCTACAATTGTCTCGTATTACTAGTGTTATAGGACATGTATTAGTTTTTGAGTTCATTGAGTTGTAATTATACAAAACCAGACTTTGGACAAGACACTGGTGTTTTGGGTTTTTTAATTTGCTGCAGTTGACCATTCTATGAAATAGAGTAATACTGTCTTATCTCTTAGGGTAGTTTAATGCTACAATTGTCTCGTATTACTAGTGTTATAGGACATGTATTAGTTTTTGAGTTCATCGAGTTTTATACAAACACTTCCATCATATAGATATAACCTGAATTTTTTTGTATTAAAAAGTGTATATTATACTTAATATGTAAAAGCTACTTTTGTGACGTAAATATTTTAACTCACGTATCTGAAGCACATAGAAACATACAGAAATCTCAGAGAAGTTGTCAGTGAAGTTTCAGCTTTCCTGAACACTTTACCTTTTCTCCATTTCCAGGTTGCATGTCTCACTCATGTAGCAGCTAATTACCTGAATTTCAAAATTGAAGCAAAGCGCTGGGGTACAGCTCATGGGAGTATTGTTCCGTATCAGGTAAGCAGAAAACATTAGGTTTTTTTGCTCTTGGAATTTGTGATTTTTGTGTATTATGAGATCAAGAACTGACTTGACTTTTCCCATGACCTGCTGTGGTCTGTAATGTGTCTATGTCTGGGCAGGACAAGGTTCTGTTGTTCATTGTCATTTCTGCATTTTGCATATTTCTTCATCTCCAGTTGATTGGTAACAGGACACTGAAATAGATCAAAGGTGTTTGCTGAAATTGGATGACTTTAAAGCTAGCGTGATGACTTGATTGGTTTTCACCTGACAGAGAAATCATTTTTGGTTTGTTTTTTTTTAAGGGTTATCTGACTTCCATACCAGTTTTAAACTTAAACCTTTTGCCTCTGAATTTTGATATTTTTGTTTTGTGAGTCTACAAGAACAATCTAAATGATCATGAAGATCTGGGAGTTCTACATATTTGTCATTTTATATTGATTTTGCTAGAAATCACTGTTGCTCAGTAAGACAACATCTCCCTAGTGGAACTCATAGGCTGCATAGGAACTCATAGGGTTGTAATACCTTAAAATAACATGAACTTCTTCATATAAACAAGCACAGGAAAAAAAAAAAAAAGAAGACTGCAAGTTCTATCTTACTTTTGGCTAGTATGGGAAACTCTTCCAGTAAACAAAGAAAATTGTGTTCTTTCCTAGTGGATCATTTTGTTTTCTTGATGGAGGCCATCCTAATTTATGGAGACTTGGGTATATATTTAATTTTAAAAAAATTTATTATTTGTTTCATAGTTTTGGCACTTCTCATCAAGTAGTCATGCTTGCAACTAGCTAAACAGAGCCTGGATTTCTTAATTTCTGACCAGAGTCCTTTCAATCCTGAGAGAAACAGTTCCTGGCATCTGTCTGGGAGAACTGCATTTAAACCTCACTCAGGTTCTTTAGCATCTCATTTTTTTAGAGAAAGTGAGGGAAACTTGATGTAACCATCTCTGCATTACCCAACCTAACCAGGCACCCACTGCATAAGCAGTTACATTCTGCTGTGTTTCTGTAATGTGACCTTTTGGTGCAGCCCTTTTTGAACTTTGGTATGTTGAAAGTACAAAACAGATCTGAAGTGTCTGAAGTTTGTATAAGCAAAACCAAAAACCTGACTAAACAAAACATTTTATCTTCACCGGACTGCATTTGGCTGAGTAAATGAAACTTGCATTCTTTTATCTCCTTTTGCCTTTGTTTTTCCACAGTCAAAATGAAAAGAAAGGCATACGTTGAATATCCTTTGTTTCTTTTTTTATAGACAGCTCTCTAGACATACAAAATTCGAGGAGAGAGATTGTTTTAGCTATCTTCTGGTTTAATCTAGATTAGTCAATATGTAAATAACTATTTTTTTTAAATTCCTATGTAAACTATGGTTCCTCTGTTTCTGTAGCAGATATTAGAAATACTACCTCAATATTGCAAACAATTTTAATCTGAATTTTCTTGTTCATAAACCAGTGATTAGGGTGGAGTTGTGTGTGTGTTTATGGCTCATCTGTTAACATTCCATCAGCTAGCATGGTTATAATTCTGATTGTAACCATAAGTATATTATGCTTTCTAGAGTTTATTTTTTGCTTTTACTAACATAAGCTATACTTAGGCTGCAAAGCTCTTCAGAAACTTGAATTAACCCTCACTGTTGCTATTGTGCTGCTTTTATAGTTGCTTCCACAGCTCATTTGTACTATAGTTTGGAAGAGAACTCTGAAACTTGACTTTTTTTCTTTCGTCTGTCATCCCAGTTATTGAATAGATTGTCTTTCACTTACTAAACTTACTATTATGTGAGTATCACAGTGATAATTTTTAGAAATACATATTTTTTCAAGATACTTAGTGCAAGTGAACAAGAAGTCTTTCAAATAATAAAAATCGCATTTCAGAAAATTGAAATTCTATTTCAGAACAAGTACGTGGTAGCAAACTGTGTTATTTCAGAACAAGTACGTGGTAGCAAACTGTTTGTGGTTTTTTTTTCCTTATGTCCTCAACTTATTTTGTTTCTGTTTGCTGTATTTTGAGTTTTCACACAGGTAGAAAATTATAACTTTGAAGTGATACAGAGCCTACAGTCCTGCTAAAAAGTGTCAGACTGTGGTAAAGCATGGAAGATCAGTTGATCCTTTCATATATGTTTAAAAGGCAAAATCTAAACAATGTACTTCATATTTTGTGTGGCAGAGGTCTGATCAGAGTCATGCTAGAGCACTGACCAAAATGTAATGAAAAATGTATGTGAAAAGCATCTTAAATACGAACAAAAATAGTACTTTTCTTTTGCTTACAGTTGTTATAGCAAGTATTGTGTTGCTGTGTTTAACACACTCAGTAGTGTATACTGAATGGTATTGTAGCTTTTATTTCTTTGAGCTTATATTGAATAACGTTGTTCAGAATATGAAAAATGTATGTGAAAAGCATCTTAAATATGAACATAAATAGTACTTTTCTTTTGCTTACAATTGTTATAGCAAGTGTTGCGTTGCTGTGTTTAACACACTCAGTAGTGTATACTGAATGGTATTGTAGCTTTTATTTCTTTGAGCTTATATTGAATAACGTTGTTCAGAATATCTTTGCAAATGGCTCTATTTTTTTTCCCTGTTTACAAGGCCAGCTTTAGCTTTGGGTATATCTCTGCCATTTCACTGAATTCCCTGTTGCTTCTTGACTGAAAAACTGCAGCATAATTTATCCCTGAATGCGTTCTCTAGATTGACCTTTCTTTCTTTTCCTTGTATTTACAAACATCAAAATTGAGCATTAGTGGGCAGCTGGGTTTTCTCTTTCCTGAAATGACCAAGATTTTGTAGCTCCTTTGAAAATCTATTTCTGGTCTGAGCAACAAGCTCTTAGTAGAAGAGATATAAACTTTGGTGTATGGGGATTTTCGTACTCTTAAGATTTTTCTCATTTACTGATCACATGGCTCACTTGGTGATGTCCCCTGTTTACAAGGCCAGCTTTAGCTTTGGGTATATCTCTGTCATTTCTCTGAATTCCCTGTTGCTTCTTGACTGAAAAACTGCAGCATAATTTATCCCTGAATGCGTTCTCTAGATTGACCTTTCTTTCTTTTCCTTGTATTTACAAACATCAAAATTGAGCATTAGTGGGCAGCTGGGTTTTCTCTTTCCTGAAATGACCAAGATTTTGTAGCTCCTTTGAAAATCTATTTCTGGTCTGAGCAACAAGCTCTTAGTAGAAGAGATATAAACTTTGGTTCTGAATTCCCTGTTGCTTCTTGACTGAAAAACTGCAGCATAATTTATCCCTGAATGCGTTCTCTAGATTGACCTTTCTTTCTTTTCCTTGTATTTACAAACATCAAAATTGAGCATTAGTGGGCAGCTGGGTTTTCTCTTTCCTGAAATGACCAAGATTTTGTAGCTCCTTTGAAAATCTATTTCTGGTCTGAGCAACAAGCTCTTAGTAAAAGAGATATAAACTTTGGTGTATGGGGATTTTCGTACTCTTTTAAGATTTTTCTCGTTTACTGATAACGTGGCTCACTTGGTGACATGATGAAATATCTGAGTTTTCAGTTTTGTGTGCTCATCACCAGTACCCAAAGGAAAAGATTTGAACTTCTTTTGAGTGCAGAATGTCTTTTGGGGTTCCTGTAGAGCTGTCTGTAAAGGTTTGCTATGGTTTTCCAGTGGAGGTGAGCTTTCCAGTCTGCCACAAAGATGAAGAGCTCTAGATTCTAATCAACCAAAATCAGAGATTTTTTGAGTGCTGAACCCTTCATGAAAAATTCTCTGCTTGGAGTATATCTGCTTTTCAATCAGGGCGATGTAGTTTGAATAGGTCAGTCCTGTGATACAGTGTATGTAATCAGATCCCAATTTGCTTGCTTTCAAGTGTCAAAACACAAACCTTGAGTTCTGGGCTGCATCTTAAACATAATTAGTGCAATTTCTTAAAACAAGCTTCTATAATGAGACACCTTGTTTAGCTACAGCTGCTCCATGATTATCCAGAGGAAATTAGGGGCTTAAAAGCATCCGGTTTACAGAACTGTGCTGAAAAGTAAAGTTGTATTACTGTCTTTCTGCTGGGGTGATAAGGTCTTCTCTCATTCTTGTGGTTTCAGCAATGTAGCTGTCTTGCCCGTACCATGCGTGAGATCTAGACCTTCACATCTTCATCTTCCTGTTGGCCCACTCGGAATGGATATTTGTTGTCCTGAGAGAGTCTTTTGTAACCTGTGTGTTTACAGGACGTTTCCTGGGGCAGCTTAGGGAAGGCACCCGAATAACCAGGCAGAACTTTCAGAGGCAAACTTTTAACAAAAGGTACAGGGCTGTTTTCTCTCGGGCCATAATCATGACAGTCTCTTTAAAAGCTAAGAAACCAAGCCCTTACAGATATCTTCTCCCCTCCTCCCCTCCCAGTGAATATGATATCATTTCTGTTGCAGATTTGGTCTTAAGACTCACAAGGTCTTTTCGAGTATACTTCAGTTTGTTTTCAGAATATGCAAAGGGCACAACCGTTCCACATAGAAGTTGAAACCACAACAGGAAAGAAATTATTTTAACCAATTATCTTTTCTGTTGGCTGATCTGTGCATTTTCCAAACTCATCAGACCCAACATTAATGTTCTTTACATTAAAGCATCACTTAGATTCTCTAAGCATCCCCTTCTTGTTGTGCTAGGCATAAAATTCCCTTCATATGAGGAAGCTGTCAAAGGCCTTGCAGTTGAAATGTGTTATGAAAACCAAGGTGTAAGCTCACAAGGAATTGAAAGGTATGAGTTAGTAGGAAGATGCGTATAGTCATAGATATAAATATCTCTGCATTATTTTTAGCATCTGCATCTCATACTTTTTGCTTGTGGAATTTTGTCCTGTCCATGAGTCTTACAAAGAGAATCCCGCCTGTTCACTGGTGCCTCATCACAGGAATGGGGAAATGCAATAAGTTGTTCTTACCTGATTCATCCAGCAGAGATGCATTTCATACAAAGGCACAATGTGCACCAACTTTCCTAACTCAGCTCTGGAGAATCTCACAGAACTTTTCATGACTCTTTTTTTTCTTTTTTTTTTTTCCCTTTGTCTTCTAGTGGACAGGGCAACAGCATAATACCAATTGTTCAGAAATTTCTAATAGCTTATTCCACACAAGAATGGTGACGTGTAGTCATTTTCTGTCTTTATGTGTTTTTAATGGGGTACTTCTATGGTTGATGTGTCTTGGAATCAAAATCAACAAAGACTACAACTTGGATTGTTTACAGAGTTTTGTTTTATGCATGAAACTCTTCTCCTTAAATAAGTCCAAAATGGATATTATGGAAGAACATCTTTCTGCTCTGTAATGGCTCAATCTAAGAGAAGATGGAACTTATGCACAGGAAAGAAATAAAATACAGACTTTTTTGGGGGGTTCTAGATTCAGGGAAATGCAAAACGACCCTTCCTACTCTGTGAACCTTATCTATATATTACTCACCAGAACTATTTAGACTGCCTTGGGGGCCCATCGTCCTATATTGTTGTTCTGAACAATGAAATATCACTGCTGAAAGTATTGACGTGAAAATTTCATTTGACATTACATGAAAATGAAATGTATCCACAGACCAACTGAATAGGAACTTTGTGCTCTCAAGCAGCAAAGTCTGCTCTCTCACACTGTATAGTTCCAGTTGCCAAAGAATGGTTTGGCCATCCTCAAGACACATGTCTTGACTCGTATGATGAATACCCAATATCCCAGGTACTTTAGTGACCTAGTGTATCTCCTTGAGCTACTGACCTAACAGGTCTGAGTTTTCAACAAGCTGCTTCCTTTCTGTCTTTATCTTGTGAGGCACAGGAAAGAGAGCAACCAGAAGGGCTGGTGTCATCCTGGATTCTGTAGAGCAAGGGAACAAAGATATCATTTGCAGGACTTTATTTTCTTTCTTTCTGTTTGTACAAGTTTCTATTTGTAGATTTTCTTCCTAGATTCTTCAGAAGCGTCTTACTGTCCTATGACTAGATGAACTAATGACTGCATGAACAGTTTGGTGTTATTGTGATTGTAAGGGACCACAGTTGGTGCTCTGCGTGGTGAGAAGTGCTGGAGTAGGGAAGGATTCTGTTTCCTTGCCATTTTAGTCCATGAAGAGGTATAGTAATTGTCTGTGGGAACCTGTGTGGAAAGCTGCTCATTTATGAGGAATGAATTCTAGTTATTCAAACCTGACACCGTTATATCGATACCTTTCTGTTGATCGTCCTTCAGTGAGTTGTCAAGCCTCTCTCCTGGGCAGAGCAGCTGTCTGGAAACCAAATCAGTAGGTTTGCCTCAGGCAGTTTTAGATACGTGCTCAGTGTATGATGTGAGATGTAGTTACAGCTTCATTCATATATATCCTATCCTGTCACAGAGACAGCACTTTAAAGAAGCTGACCTTGTATTCACATAGAATAGACAGCTTCTTACCTGTACACAGGGACTTTTCAGATGAAAATGAAATTAATTTCTAATTTAAAACCTGATACTTTTTTTTTTTTCCCCTGATCTTTCTGCTTTAAGAAATGCCTGCAAGATTTTTTTTGAGTCCAACACTTTGAATTTGCAAAATAGATACATATAATCACATTTACTGTTAAGGAATGATAGCTGATAACTGAGACCATCTAATTGTTGATCTCCTGGGAAATGTCACAGACTATTGTGTGTCCATCATAAAACATTCTCATGTATGAACTTACGTATATATTTGAATTTATACATGTATTTATGCTCATTTAACCTGGGTATACATTGAGATTATTAGGCTGGCACTTGTCTGTGGTCACATGAGAGGAATTCTAGTAAAAGTAGGATCAGAACACAGGTGTACTGATGTTCAGTGTCACTTAGTGGACATATTTGTCTTTTGGGTTTGCTGTTCATTGTTTCCTCCACGTTCATGCATTGCTGGGATGAGGGGTTTAGTTTGTATTATTCACTGCAGCATGGTTAGCCTACAAACATGTTGCAGGGTTACCACCCATTACAGATTTATATATCCATGTCAAATTTTAATTCTTTGGAAGGGCAGCTTAACAGAGCCTTGATCAGTAGATAGCTTTTCAAATTGTAGCTGGTTGGAAAGAGATAAAAGTAGGATCTGTGGGCTTGTAGAGGAGATTCTGATGGGAACTGGATCACTGTTTTCCTCTAATCTGCTTACTGGATCCAGGGCAGAAAAAGAAACTTCTATTTTCAGAAGAGCAAAAACAGTTTCATAGTCATTGTATCTACAGTTGTATGTAGAGTGCAGCCACTCAAAAGCTGAAATATGTTTAAGCAGTCTGAAAAAGAACTCAGAAGCCTGTGTGCAGCAATATCACCCAATGATTCCTGACGTATCATCCTGCATATATAAATAGCTATTTGTATTGCCATTGTAGCTAGAAACCCTCAATAAAACAGCACAGTCCCTTGTGCAAGGCATTGTACAAGCAGGAAAAATCAGCTCTTTCTGGTTGGGAATGGAACCCAAAGGTTTTTTTGAATGGTCAAAATGAGTAAGGACTTTGGCAGTGTTCACAGCCTTCTAAAGCTATATATTCTTAAGAATTTGAGGATCTGGTGATTTATGGTGAATAATATTAACCCTTGGGGCACAGGAGAGATTAAGGCATGACCACATGATGATACTATGATACTTTCTCTGTATAAAGAGAAAATAAATGAAAAAAACCCACCCCGAAACAGGAAAAGTCTTACTGTTGTTTAGTTGATGTTCAGGTGCTTGCTTTTACTATGTGAAGCTTGTGAGACTTTGAGATGGCAAATGCTGATTGTTATGGAAGGGTATGTCCACTAGATGTCATTCATGTAATCTAGTTTTTGTTGCAGCATTTATTTCCGAGGAACGAGGTAGGCTGCCAGATAAAAATTATCAGCATTATTAGCTGCTTTTGTATATGCAGTGCTTTTGACTTTATGTATGTGTGGCGTATTACAAAAGAGTGCTCCGATTGCCTCTGTGATGGATTTGACGTGCCATTTGGTCTAGAACATCTGTCTTTACATGCTGTTGTGGACAATTACATCATTGCATGAGTAGATCTGTCATAGAAGAGCACCCAGGTGAGCAGACTCTGTTCTGCGAGGAGAGACATCAGTGGAGAGGGGAGGATGTTACGCCTCAAAGGAAAGCAAAAGTATCCTGTAACTAATAGAATTCCGCTTAAAATATGTTCTTTTGTAAGCTTGTTACACCTCAAGAGGCAGTTCTTTAGAAAAGTGCATATCTAATTAGGAAAGGTGGCTCAAATTTCTTAAACTTACACAAGCAGTTTTCTGTACTCACAGCTCTTAGCTGTAGAGCCGTGCTTTCAGTGCTTGGTTTGTGGCACTTTACTGATACCTGGGGCATTTAAAATAGAATCACTTCAATCAAATGAAATACTCTGTGTGTGGAAAAATCAAAGGTGCATCTGACCACTCGGGTGGGCTGGTAGGATCTGCACAGATACGTGTTCTTGCACCCCCTGCCTCCCTGCCCCCCATCTTTGTAGTATGAGATGTGTTAGTAATTGCCAGAGAGCTTCTGGGAAGCCATATCTATACTCTCATTGAAGAGCAACTGCTGCAAGATTGGCCTGTGCTCCTTCCCACTTTCAACTTGGAGTAGCTACAGCAGAACTGGAAGCTGGAGATCACAGCTTCCTTCAACCTCCCTCTCCCCTTCCATATGGAATAAAGAATTTCTCTGCCCTGTGTAGTCAGCCAGAGGGCAGGATGGGGAAGTGATAATCCTCTTGGAATGAGCACTTGCATGAAAAATGATAAATGCTACATTGCATGGGGATTAACACTTGCTTATGAACTCGCTTTTAATGGAGTGATGCTTCTCTTTCAGCAATGTGAACGTTCACCATCCTTGTAGACCTGATTAAGAACCTTCACCACTATTCAGCCAAAAGGGAACCATCTGCCATCAGAAACCAGGAACATCAGAAACTAATTTTTTTTTTTTTTTTGGTTGGAGAGCTTATGATATCCTGTGAGGATGATCACAGAGTAGGTCAATCTGTGACTCACTGTGGAGTTTGAAGCTTGTTCGGCATCTCAAGTTGTATTTGGTATTGAGCACTACTTAATATCGATTTCCTGTACAACCCCATTGCCACTTTGCAGGATGACCCTTTCTTTTCACAGTGAGCTGACATGTCATGCAAATCTGGTCATTAAGTTAATTTCCAAGCACTGATGTATGCTAATTTCATGTGGACTATATTATTGCCTCTAAAATACTGCATTACTGCCACAATAAGCATCACTGGAATAACAGCTATGGTCCTCCAGTACACAAGGCAGCTTCTGGGAATTTAATTGGAAGAGTAGCATTTTTGAGAGAGCTTCTGTTCTATTTTCAAAAGCAGTATATGCACTTAAGAGGTCTCAGTGCCATTGCCTTACTAAAGCATTGAAGTTTTAAAGGCTAAATCTACTTATTTTCATCAGTTTTAAATTACAGTGTATTTTAATGCTGGTTCTCATGCCCTTTGCTACATTCAGATATAATGTTGCTTGATGCCAAAGCAGGTATTTTTACCAACAATCTCATTAATAAAACTTCATAGTAAAAAGACTGAGAAATTGTAATCTAAGGCTTTGTCTATTATTAAACCTTTATTATTACCAAAATTGATTGGATTTGCTTACTTTTTAAGATAAGCAGGACTTTTGCTGCAAGACTTGACTTTAATTGTATTAAGAGTGATAAAAGTGAAAATGAAGGCAAATATTTTTAAAGTAGTTCTCTGTTTTGACAAAACCATACTTCCTGCCCATTACTTAAAACAGTATTCGCTGCCTGGAGATTACTCTTATAATACAAATTCAACTAGAGAAATTGATCTTATATTTGTATCTCCAAGGGGATCTCAACCAGTTTTATCTAGTCTACACCCTCACCTTTGTTCACTTATATCTAGGATGCTTTTGACAGATGTTTGCCCCAATTTCTCTTCACCAGAAGTTTTGAAATATTAGCTACAGTCTTTCTTAAGTAGTTAGTTCTCTGTGCCCTCTGAGAAGACAAAAAGAAATAATTCCATTTTCAACAAGGAAGATAGAGCCTGGATTTAGGAAAAGGTTTCTGGCTATGTAGTGGCAAATGGCACTGCATTGAGGCTGTCACCATATTGTCTACAGCAAGTTTTTACATATATAAAATAGATGTAGAGCTCAGCTACAGTGTTCTCTTTCCTGGTTTGTGTGAGGCCAACTCATTCCTGTTTTCCCCAACGTTACATTTTTTTAAACCTCCTGTATTTTTTTGTTTTTCTCTCTGGCCTTGTCTCACTTTGTTCACATCTTCAAGTGGTGTGTCCAGATCTGGCGAGTGTTTTAGGTGAGTTCTTCATGTTTCTGAGTAACATGATGAGCTTTCACATGCTTTTAAGATACCTAAGAATAGTTTGCTTTCTATTTTAACAGCATCACATTGCTGTATCTCCTTCTTCTCAGGTGTTCAGCTGCCAGGGTAGGAGAACAGCACGTTAGCTCTACACCTAAACTTTGCTAATTAGTTACCAGCTACAACTTCTGTTTGATTTACTATTAGAAGGTTCTTGGGGTTCCTTTGTCTGTGTTCCATGATTTTTGCTTTTTTTCAGCATGAATTCATTTGTACAGAATTACTTCCCATGCAGTGAAACCTACAGAGGTGAGGTCACTCAATGCTGGAGTATGTCCATATGTGGGTTTAATGAGCTTTTCAAACTTTTGCAAGTTCTTGATACATCACTGGTCATCTTTCTGTTTCTGGGTGTTTCTAGGTAGATGAACTATGAGATTTCAAAAAGTTGCCTTGTAAGGATATGGAAGACCCAACTTGTATTTCATATTTTGTGTTTGATATTTTCTATAGTTTATGTTTTAGAAAACCACCAGGGTAAAAAGTAGAAGATAAATTATCTTAGTAGAAAGGCTATTCTTTGCTAGATAAAAGTAAAAAGCAGGCACAGGGGTTAACCTTTGATTTGCTGTCCAACAGATATGCAGTCAGTTAATATTAGTTGTGATTGTTCATTGGAACAATCCATTGTCATGTGGAATGGCCATAATAATAAACAAGTAGAAAGTTGATGTGTTTTCAAGTAGAGAAGCATTAGCTGAGTCTATGTAACATATTTAAAACCTAACATGAAGACAAGGAATATAAAATATTATAAATACCAGTGTTAGTCTGTATGATAATGCCTCTTCTAAACAGAGACAATTTTTTGACCTTGTCAAATCTATCCTTGGCATATGTAGTTATGATAGTGGCTAGAGACATTTGACCATGAATAATAGTTGCAACAATGCAACAAAGCCTTTTGTAGAACCCACAAGTTATTAACTTAGCTCATTGGGGCAGAGACTGCATTTTAATTTAGCTTGAGGCTTAGAACAATGGACCCCGAGTCTTATTTTAGTGCTTCCACAAAACCGCGAATAATTTCTTCCTCTTTTCTGTACAAGTTTACAGTATTTTAAACATAGGAGTGAATGTTTTGAAGTAATTCTAGGATTTCACTTAATTTTCCTGATGTTACCCATTTTTACATACCCAGTTTACATTCACCAATTTGTCCAAGTTGAAGGATAAATGAGAAGTAAAAATGACCATCACATGAGGGTTGGAGTCAGGAGAGAATCTGAGGTGTGTTTAATACCTAGAGTGTTTACTGACATATTAAATCCACAAACGAGGAGGAGGGCCTTGGGCAGGAGCAGAGTTTTGTGTATTAAGAATCTGATCAGGTAGCTCATTTAAGAGAATGTTATTAGTGATACTCATGCATAATTATGCTATCTTTTCACTGTTACCTTTTCAAACCCCTCGGAGATTCTTAAGTAATTTTATTTCCTGCCATTTAACAGTTTAGAGTAATAATGAGGAGGAGAAAACAGTTAAATAGTTTCTTTTCTCAAGTACCAGGTGTTGACAGCAACTGAGAATATCGGTGGTTTTTATAGTGGTTTCCTGTGCATCTCGTGTGAGCGTCTTCAAACATTCATCATATAAGCCTTTGTTGGATTAAAAAAGATAATATAAATGATTTGTGTTTAAGAGATTGGACTGAAACTCAGACATGTACCTCTACATTTGCTTGCAAAATAGTGACACTATTTCTGGTTTGGGTGCTTGTTGCAGCCTCATTTATTGCGAGGCTGCTTTTTGAGCGAGCATTCCCCATCCATTTTTAATACAAGGTAGAGCAATTTCTTGAAATCATCGACTCCAGCTTGCAGCAAGTAACAGAGGGGTGGTTACTTCCAGAATTTCTGCTGCTGCATTTCCTATTACATTTCTATCTGTGCTTTGAGATTTGACTTCTGCTGTTGTGATTTTAGTGGGCCACTTTTGTGTGCTCCTCCTCTGTCTGTAAAAGAGTTGACCTCTCCCTCCTCCTTTTCTCCTCGTTGGTCTCTAGTTAAGTAGTAAGCTCTTCAAGAGAGGTTATTGCTGTCTTTCAGGGTGTGATTGTATGGCATCGAACAGTGAAATGTGAAAGTTATGTGAGCTTGTTTCAATGCTGCAAGCAGGGAACAATCATGGACAAAGAGTCTTAGAAGGGGCTATCCTTTCTCCATGTCAGATCATCTTTAACGATGTTGCTCTCCGCAGATATTTGCCTGACTTGTTCTGGGACTCCACAACCCCCCAGGCAGTTTATTTTGGTGCTTCCCTATTCATTATCTCCGTGGCCCAGAAGGCAAGAAGTGTTTAAATCACAGCTAGGAAAAGTCAGATCAATCATTAAGAAAAACTTTCTTAGGGAAGAAAGAGAAGCCAGATTCCTTCCTCTTTTTAATAGTCTTTTGTGACCTTATGGACTGGTTTGTCTCAGTCTTCTCTAGGCTGAACATTCCCAGTTTGCTTAGTCTTTCCCCTGAGATCATGCTTTCCAGAACTTACTGCTATTCTCTGTACTTTCTTTTTGGAATATGTTGTTTTTGTGGCATCCAGAACCAAATGCAGTACGTTACTCCAGCTCTAGTTTTATCTTGAAGTACAACAGAAAGATTATTTCATGAATCGTGTGGGTTCTGCTGATGTTCTGAAATGCCACGATTGCAAAGGAGCCTTTGTGTAAATCATGTTCAGTTTATGAAATATATAAGTTCTTAAACCTTTTGTCTTGTATGTGAATTATTCAATTATTCATGTGAGTGAATAACTCATGCCTAATTCAAGAACCCACCTGTGGATTCTCCATGTTGAATTTCACCCTCTTGCTTCTGGACTTTGTCTCCCAGTTAGTTGCAACCATTTTCAGTTCTACCCAGTCTGTCCATTACTTGCAGTTCCTTCTAGTTCTGTTGCATCTTCAAGTTTGATATACATACTTTCTTTTCTTGGTATCTGGGTTTTTAAGGAGAATATTGAAATGATCCGTGAACAGTTGATAGTATTCTCTCATGTTGACACATCATTTATAACTTCAACCAGTTGGTAACCGTGTCTCTCATATGGCCTTATTTAAGTTGGTCCTGCCCTTCTCTGTAGCCTGGTGAGCAAAGAGACATCTAAGTGGATGCTTTTGTACTTTGCCTGTCAATATTGGCTGCCACCCATTCTCTGATTGTCTTGGGGAGATTCATGTGTGTCTTTCTGGGAGGGTAAGTGCTGACATATGATTTGCTTGATTTTATTGTATTTTTTAATCCAGTCACTGTGTTTGCACATTTCTAAGCTCTAATATCTCACTTCTGTCCCCAAACTGCTAGTGTGCAGCTTCCTTAGACCCTTCGGCAAGGATTCTAAAAGAAGTCTGAGCAGGTCATGACACTTTAAAACACTAGGTTTTGAGAAGTACTCTCAACACAGCTTTTTTTATATTGTAGCCCAAGTTTCACCTGTATGTTGCCACATGGATGTGCTGCTGTGCTTCTGGTAACGAGCTCACTGAGTAGATGTTTCTTTAGTGCATAGTAGAGTTAGTAGGTATTATTTTAATGCAAATAATAAGCAATGATGATAGTAATGTAGTGCTTACTGTAAGCACTAGGCAGATGGGCTGTGCTTGGAGATTTTGAATGTTCATAAGAATCAATAGGGTGATGAGTTAATTTCAGGTGGCACTGGTTATGATGCTGACCATCTTCAGAAGACTTAATCACTCAAGTCCAATTTAATCCTTTAAAAGTAGAAGTGAGTCTTCAAAGACTTTTAAGACCTGTTGATTAACTTCTGTGCTACAGTTTATGTTGACAAACTTCTGTGCTAGGGTTTATGAATTTCACCTGGAAATAGATGTTAAACCAATACTCTCTTGAGGAATGTGCCAGTTCCGGGTTTTCTGGAAAATACTAATCAATAAGGTGATGAATTTTAGCAAGGAGACACTGGATAGACAGCATGTTTGCTATGAAATAGAACTTTGTGGACATGAGGTTCCAATATTTAAATATTGATAGATGTATGGATTATCTCCTTGCCTGTGCCAGGTCCTGAAAGTCATGAGATTAATTAAAAAATTCATGGTTTTTGTCCATTTACCATACTTCTGATTTCCTCCTGCCTTTTTTTTTTTTCTTCTTTTTGCTGTTTTATCAGTTCCAAAAATCGCTTTGGTGGAAAAAGAAGGAAGACAGCTGACTCCTTCACATAATCACCCAAGTTGACTTGGCAGCATGCTAGGCTTTGTGTTTTTCTGCCCGCTATTTTAATAAAAACCTACTCAGTTATTTGTTTTTTGCATCTTTGATTTCGGCTCCTTGAGGGAAACAAGACCCTGTTCTTGATTTAGTGAGACTTTACTGTCCGGATGTAAACGGTATCTTTTCGGTAATGTGTATCAGACTCACCAGACTCATCAGTAATGTATCAACTCATCAGGACTTGGAAGGGAAGACGGCTTCTCCCTGAAGCTCCAAAAACTCTGAAGGAGAAATATATGGATAGTTTTCATTGCTTTT
Source organism: Calidris pugnax (assembly GCF_001431845.1). Lineage (NCBI taxonomy): Eukaryota > Metazoa > Chordata > Aves > Charadriiformes > Scolopacidae > Calidris > Calidris pugnax. The sequence continues at coordinate 52,242 of NW_015091011.1, read as the reverse complement.
AAACCAACCTTATGATTTTTTGGGAGATCAGAGTAATTTTGACTATGTGGCTTGGCATAATGTCGTCGTTCACTGTACCATCTGCTGTAATTCCAGCGAGAAATGCTCCCCTTGACATCCCTACCCCAAAAACATTTCTAATAAACCCTGCTTCCAAGCTCTGCCCTCGTACCTTCCAGTGGATGAGCAGGCTTTTAACATGTCTGAAAGGCTGTTAGAGACAAACCTCATACCCGCTATATTTAAAATGCTATTCAAATCCATCGTAGCTGTTGTTCTGATGCCGCACTCCAAGAATGTCTTAAAACATATATGTAAAAGAGTTGTAATGAGAATTAGAAATACCGCAGACTGAATGTCTCCGGAACCATTATGAAAGTGGCTGCAGTGGAACTGGCAACAGTTGGTGATTGAGTAATGGTATGATGGCAGTTTCAGTTCAGGCAGGGAAGATGCTGTGTTTGCCACATGTGAATTAATATAGTGCTGCTTTTTACTGTTGAGGGATTAGCACAATTTTTTTTTTTTTTTTTTTTTAAGAATATTTGAAGTAGAAAAGACTGGGAGAATAGATGAACCCATATTGCAGACAGCTGCTTTTTCGAGCTGATGAGCTAAAAATCTGCTATAGCTGGGAAGCATCAGATCTGAAATTAGAACACTGCCAATGCGTTTGATAGAACTATCAAAATACCAGGTAAGAGCTATGCCCTTCAGACAAATAACCAGAAAAAGAATAGGAGGCAAGAATATCTGCGAGCCATTTGGACTAGGCTTTCCCACTCAACAGTGATTTATATTGTAACAATCTTTTTTTCAGTGTAATTCTGTGTACGTACATTATAAATATGAACCACCAATAGACAATAAAACTGGAAGACTCTATTAGAGAATAAAGGATGCTGGAAGTGATAACTTGAGTGCTAGAAGTTAAGAATTTGTTTTTCATCATTCTAGTTCTCTTCTTAGCATGTGTACTAAAAACGAGGAATAAACTCAAAAAGGCAAACTATCCATCTTTGCTTTAATTCTGTAAAATCCACGAGGCCAATATTTGCTGCTCACTGACAGCCCGTATCTTGCTGCAAATGCCAGTTAAGCAATAAAGACTTGTGGATCGATTGTAAAAGCCTCGTTTCCGTATGGAGAAAATATACTTTATAAGAAATCAAATTCTTTATCGTTCTTCATACAACTACGTGTAACTACAATTTTATCAGTTGTCATCGTACTGCGTTGACTATAGGGCATTACATCACTTGTAAATAGGAAAGGAAACGTGCTCGAAACGATATTGCCCTTTCAAATGAATCCATCAATAAAATTAAGAATGCCAAATTCCCCAAAGGAGAAGGAATATATGGACGGCAGCATCCTATTCAGTTCTCTTGGAAATAGGAAGCATGTGGAGAAGCAACCATAAAAATTTGCCTAGCGAGGCCGTAGCTCATGCACATTGTGGCTGGAGTGATCAGAAAAGGAAATTGGAATATTCTGGGGCTATAATCTATTGTTTGACATCCAGTGCCTGCTCCTGTGTAATTTACTTGCCTCTTTTGGTCACCTGACTGAAGACATTAAGTGGGCCACAGGGTAAGCCAGGAAATTCAGCTGTCTGCTTTCCAAGTCCAAAGCTGGGTTGTTTC
>NW_015091011.1:45531-50586 GCF_001431845.1 Calidris pugnax | reverse complement strand
CCCCCCCCCCCCCCCCTTTCTCCCCTCTCTCTTCACAGCTGCTCAGCACATGCAGAGGAATTGCTTGGGCCAGGTAGGGCAGATAGGGAGAGATACATATGGAGCACATGCAAATCCGCACTAAATTTCTGGAATGCAGCAACAGGGTGAATTTAATGTAAAGCAAGATTTCTTTTATGTTTAAAGTTTCTAAAACTAATAAAAAAAAAAAGAGAGAGACAACAAATTCACTTTATAGCCTTTCCTTTTCTCTACTACTACTCACTGAGCGGGTTTGGGATTTTGCCAAAATATTACACATTGCTCAAGAAGATTACAAAGAAATCCCAGACATGCACTGGAGAGCTATTAAATTTAACATTTCTAAAAGATATTTTCAACAGCTAAATACTTGTTAGGGCATTGTTTTCCCCAACTTTCAAAAGTTGCCACAACTCAGTCACAGATAAGAACTTCCAGCTTTTTAATTGATATATAAATTGAGTTTAAAACCAAATCCACTACATTTCCTGTGGTAAAGGAAACAGAGACTCCTCAGTTTGGTTTGTCCCTAATTTGAAAATCATGTTCTCAGGAAATCCTGCATAATTATTTTACGTAAACAGGAAAAGTAATTATTTGCTTGGGGCTCTGTGTGAATGTGGGGGTGTGCAGAAATAATGTGGATTCTGGAACTCAATGTGTTAACAAAAATATTTTAGAATAAAGGAAAACATGTTCCAAATAAGGTGATTTTTATGTCTGGTTATGGACAGGCTAGTACCAGGGGATTTAAAATGCTTGATTTTTTCACTGTATATGTTCTTACTGTTTCTCCAAATTTCATTAATGGGTGCAAGAAAAGATAAAAAGACAAGAAATTTGTAGTATCTTTGTAGTCCCATTCAGGTGCTCTTGCCTTGTCTGCAAAGTTGCTCTTCGTCATCTGGAAATGAATGAATTGTAAAAAGCTATTGTAAAAATGCTGCAAGTTTTCAAGCCTCACATCCTTCTCTTCTCTCACCCCCTCAAGGCCCTAAATTTACTTTTGCCATTTGTAATAGTTCAGTTAAAGGTTGAACTTCCCCTCCCGCTCCTTGTGAGCTTTTCTGATTTCACTTACCGTTTGAGCAAGATATATTGGACTTGGTTTTCTCTAGAGTTAGCATGAACTCTACACTTCTTCACACTGTTGGTTTTGTTTTCAGTTGGAAAATAGCGTTACACATTTTGAGTATAAATTTTACAGTAAGTAGGCTGGGATTTTTTTGTGTGGGCGGAAACAATCTGTAGAGTTATTGCGGGAGTTGAACCCTGTTTAGTTAGAAAAATTTTCAAATAAAAAACCCAGAGATTTTTGAGGAATTATTTGTGGATAATTCTTTTAAACCAGGATGTGATTCAGACTATTATTTAACGAGAGGACTTGACACCGAATGCAGGGAAGAATTAAGTATGAGAGCAGGTGGATGCTTACTGTATTTGGACTTGTTTGTGGCATTTTCTTAAAAGTTTAAAGTTCAGTATATCACTCTAACAAACTGTGGTCGTGAACGGTCGTAGCTTCAGGGGAAAATTGGAAGCAATGATTGTCTTAGCAGAAATTTTAACACTGAAGTTGCTCAGAGAACAGTTTAAAGTGGAAAATCAGGTTAGTTTCCTCTCTTGTTTTCTCAGGGGAAAACTGTGAGTTAATATAGTAACAATGAAACGATAGGTATTTCTTTGTAGATTTTTAATCCGGTGGAACCGATTTATTCAATAATCATTCTAAAAGGTATTTTAAGAATGTTAACCCCAAATGGTAATTATTAAGTGACTGTGTGTTGCAATGAGAAATAGTTTGTGTGTTACATAGCTACACGTAGGAGGACTTGCAGTGGAAAGGGTATTCCCAGGAGCACGGAATATGGTTTGAAATGTACGGTTGGTGAAATCATACTTGCGTTAGATTAATAACATATTTACCTCTGCTAGGTAATTGTGGAGAGGTAAGCAGGTTAAGCTACTACAGAACAGTTCCCCCCACCCCATTTCCCCCCCCCGTTGTATTCATTTTATAAGAACATATTCCTGAAAACTCCCATTGCATATTTCTCCCGTGTGATTCAGGGACAGGGCTTGAATTCCGATCGTCTATTCTCGGTATACCAATTTGAAGGAAGTAACAGTCATTCCTTTTAATATATAAGGTCAGGTTAACCGATTTTTTCCCCCTTTCAAACAATTTTTCAGTGCTCCATACTGTGATTTTTGTAGCTATTGCTATTATATTTGAAGCTAATATTTCGGTGGGTACTATCAGTGGGAGCAGGACGCATGGGTTTTACACAAGCATGAATTTTATTCAGAACCCTTGGACTTATTTTTATTCAGAACTTAGTAACCTTCTGGGTATATTTTATGTGGTTTTAAGCCTGGTGGGCATATTTGGGCTATACTCCGTTTTTCATTATATAAGGAAATGTCAGGACTTGTAGGGAGAGAAGGAAAAAGCAAATGTCCAAATGATTTGTTATGAAGAGTCGAAAAGCATTTACAATTCTCTTAATCAAAAACTTCAGATGAGGGAAGAAATTAGTAGACTAGCATTGCTGTGTTTGGTTGTAGTTTACAGGTGTGAGTCTAGCATAGGTTTTATTTAAGGATGCCTTTCCAAAAATAAGGGGCCAAAACCCCTCAAACTTCTGAGTTAATGCTTTTTTATTGATTCTTTGTGGGCCTTTTTAACAACTTACCTGTACTGTTCTCTATCACCAAAAGTATTGCTCTACCAGCAGAACCTGTTCTTGGCAAATTCTTGAATACTGACATTTCAGATGGGTTAACAAGTCTTGTTTGGTTCTCACCTTTTGGCCACTAATAATTGGATCTTTCTTGTGCATTTAAGCCATTTATTATCTATTTAAGCCATAGAACAGCAGCCATTTTCTGCCCCAGCCTTAGATGAGGCAGGAAGGCTGTGAATTGGGATGTTATAAATTGTTTAGAGTTGCCGTGTTTTTAATAGTATGTTTATAAAGTCTTAATAGATCTAAGTAACATACTTTACAAGTATTTCATTCTGTTTATAAATGGAGTTGGTTTGGTTTTTTAATATTCCTTCCCTTTTATTTCTTATGCTATTTTTTAGGAACCATTAAAAAATAACAACTTTTAGTAGGTATTGCCAAATACATGGTTTCTGCCAAACTAGAAGGAAGCTGATAGTTTATGAGAAGTAACAGTTCAATCCACTTCCCAAAATTTGACATAAATCTTCCTGTAGAGATCGCAGGGTGCTGCAATAAGCCCAGGACCCTAATTCTTGCAAGCACTGCAGAGCTTCCTAGCTTGGAAAACTCTTCTGGAGTGGAGCATCCCTCTGTATTCATTCCATCCATCATCATGCTCTTTCAGTTTATGACTCTGCCCAATAAATTCAGTATCAGCTACTTGGAGTAGCAAAGTCTGCTATGTTTTGTCCAAGTTTTACACTTCATACTTCAGCAAAGATTTTCTATAAACGAATGGAGGAAAAACCAAACCCTCACATCATTGTACTTAAAACGTCATTTCTTTATTGTATCTACTTCGATTGAACTCTTTGCCTAGAACTATGGGTGGAAAAGCAAACTTGAAAGAAAAAAAAGAGGTTAAATAAAATTAATCTCTGCAGTGCTAAAAGCATTATGATATCACATTTTTGCTGGCAAAACTCTGTTTTTTTTTTTACTGCAGCAAAGTTGGCAGAAACAACTGCAGGCAATTACAGGCTTCAATTCATCAAGGTACTTAAGCATATGTCTAACTTTAATTGACTGAGTAGTCATTTGACTTCAGGGGATTATTCATGTTCTTAAAATCAGACATATGCTTAAGTAACTTGGTGAATCAAGGCAATAGTGACTATTTTAATATAATGATGGAGATAGAATAAGAAAGTGTAACTGTAGATGTTCTTTGATTGCTCTGATTTTTAAATAATAGTTTTTATTTGGTGTATTTTCTGTGCCTTAGTAAAATCTCAAGACTTAGTAACTGTGTGGTTTTGTGTAATCTTCTATGGACAGTACTTACTCTATACTCAGAGAGCAAACAATCTCTTAAAAAAAAGTGGATTGAACCTGTGGAGGGCTGTTAGGACTGCTCTCATGTAGGTTACATGTATTTAATAAATCATTGTTTTATTTTACAGGACAGCAGCCTGGGGGCAGGAGTACTGTACATTTCCTGCCAACTGTTGTTTGTTAAATTTGCTAATTTGATTTACAGGCATGGTACATACCATGACCAGTTTGCATCAAGACACATACAGATTTTTCATCTGCAGAGTTCTCTTAGTTATGTATGCTGGTACGAGGTTTTGTGTTTTAAGGATGTGTTGCATTAGATAATTCTGCCTCGGAGTCCCCTTCAGATGTTCTGTGTGAAGGCTTAATGATCAGTGTGGTACAGATTTGTTTTGGAGGTGTGATGTGATAGTTTTCTGAAGGGTAAGGGTTGATCAGAAAGAAACGCAGGAACATGCAGTGGAGAGTAGCTAAGAATTGCCAGCTCAGATTACTTGTGATTTAAAAGTGGAACATCATTTTAGGTGAGGATTTGCAGTAGGGACATGTACGTAGCTTGAAAACCCAGGCTTTCATCCTGATGTGCAAGAAGGATGAATTTTTGCTCAGTCAAGTTAATTTATATCAAAACTGAAGAACCAATGAAGAATAAAACTAAATTAAGCTGGTGTCATAATCACTGATGCTGTACTACTTAAGCAGAAGCACCTTCTGCCCTACAAAGGATATACTCATTGTCTAGTCAAAATAGAGGTGTTTTGACCTGTGGTCACAACAACCCTGGGCAACGCTACAGGCCTGAGGAAGAGTGGCTGGAGCTGCCCAGCAGAAAAGGATCTGGGGGTGTTGGTGGACAGCCAGCTGAACAGGAGCCAGCAGTGTGCCCAGGTGGCCAAGAAGGCCAACGACATCCTGGCCTGTGTCAGAACCAGTGTGGCCAGCAGGAGCAGGGCAGTGATGATGACTCTGTCCTGGGCACTGGTGAGGCCTCACCTTGAGGGCTGTGTTCAGTTCTGGGCCCCTC
>NW_015091011.1:0-45205 GCF_001431845.1 Calidris pugnax | reverse complement strand
GGCACTTTGTGTGTGTTTTTGGAGAGCATTCCCTTGCGTCTGACGGCGAGGGTGAGTGCTGTGGGCTGTCAGTGGGCTCTCAGGCAGGTTCATGCCGTGAGAGAATGTCCTTGGTGGCCACCCGAGGAAATGTGAAGCCCGGACCTGGGGAGGAGTCTTGTCTCTGCCTGAACCAGGGTCCTTCTCACAGGGATCCGCTCAGCCCGAGTTGTAACTGCAGCAAAACACAGCGGGGATGGAGCCCTCGGGTGGAGCCAGTCAGCAGCCCGCCCACCGCCTGTCAGCCTCCACCACGAGGAGAAGGCTTTGCCCTGCGTCCAAAAAGCCCCCAAAAGAGCTTTTCGTCGGCCTTTCCAGCTACAGATCCCTCACCCAGCGCAGTCTTACCTGCCCTGGAGCCGGTCTCTGCCGCTCTGACCGTTAGTCGCCTTGATGGCTCGTTTCAATGGGCCGCCGGAGGTGCTGGATATCGCTCTATGTAAGAGGAAGCCACCCTTTATCACCATAGAGAAGGGGAAGCTGCCCGTGAATTGGGAACAGCCCCGTCCCATTGTGTGCAGGGCCCCGGGCTGTATTTATTTCCCACTATTCAAACTCTGCTCCGTGGACAGGGTGAATAATTCCCACCTGGGTTCATCTGCGGTGCCGGCGTGGAAATGAATGGAAAAGGATGAGCTGGTCTTTGCAATTTGTTTATGAGACGGGGCTGGACGCCTCAGGACAGGTAATGGCAGAAGGGTTGATGGGAGGTTTGGTTTTATCCCTTAGAAGCGGAGCTGGGAGGAATGTTTTATATTCAAGCCCTGGTTTCAGTCTGCATGAGCTGCCTGCGGTGGCCCAAGCCAGGCACTCCGAAGATGAGAAACATGCAGCTGGTGACCATTGCTGGAGAGCTTGAGGAGCTGGTTGTCATTGGGCAGGGGCTGGTTCGTGGAAGGGTAAAAACAACAGAGAGGTGGAAAACATTGGAGCAAGGCCGTCACATTCCCCACGGGAGGAGACTGGGGGGGTCTTCATCCTGTATAAATCTCCTGGTGGTCCTCCTTTTGAAGCCTTTGCGAGAGAGAAAGAAAGAAGAAATGACAAATGAGCCCCAAAGCCCTGCCATGAAAGCATCAGGCAGAGAGGAGGGGACCAGAGAGCAATTCCCAGGTGCATCCCTGGCAAAGCAGACCCAAGGCAGGGGTAGGTGTAGGAAGAGTCTTGAGCATGTCCTTGGGGAGAGGAGAGAGGCCACCAAGGTGCCCCCTCCAGCAGAGCCAGGGTTTGTCTTTGGGCAGAAGCAGGGGGTTGGTGCGTTGGTGAAGGAGGAGGTGAGGGAGAGCCAGGGGGTTTGTACTTACTCTTCACTGATGGTTTCCTGAGGACGGGGAACCAGGAGAATCTGGCCCGCGGAGCCAGGGCGGACCAGAGCTGGGTTATCCTGGGTCTGTTGTTGGGCTGCTTCTCCCAGGCCGTAGAGGAGTGTATTGTGGTGAAGGTGGGGCCTTGGCTGGGTGTGGAGGGGACTGGACTTATGCTGCAAAAGAGCCAGGAGAGACATTTCAGGGAAGGATTGAGTGTTGCTCGATGCCCTTCTTGAGGCCCAAGCCCTGTTTTTAAGAGCAGCGTGGCTGAGAGCATGCGGAAGTAGCAGGGCCCAGGATCTCCAGGCTTTGCAGGGAGACAGAGGCTCTTGCGGTTCCAGGTGTCCCTGGGCAAGGAGGTGGAGGGGCTAGAGTGTCTGTTGGTGGCAGGAGGCAGAGGTTGAGGGGGATGGTGGCAGGAGTGCCCGGGAGAAGAGGCCCTGAAGAGCAAGCGCTCCTTGAGAAACACTCACTTGGTGTTGTGTGGGAGCGGAGCTCCTCCAGTCCCCAGCTCCTCCTCTCTGGGGTGTCCCTCCTGAGGGGCTCCTGGCAGGGAGTGCGGAGGCACGGTGTCGTTGGCTTGACCTGTAGGAGGCCAAAGGGAAAGGTTGCTTAGATGCGTGTGATGACAAAGGAGGCTGCGGAGTGCTTGTCTGAGGAGAGAAGAGAGAGGGAAGCAGCTCCTGGATGGGACTGGATTTAAACCAGCGGCGCTGGAAGACTTTCCCCACACAGGGACGTCCCCTGGGCAGCATTGGCAGAGCCCTCTGCCATCATTGAGCCCTTCCTCACCGTGGTGGGCAGGAGCTGAGGCGATAGTCGGGGCTGCTGCGACCTGCTCCCGCTCCCGTGCCTGCTGGTGGTACAAGTACATCTCCTGCCAGGACTGGAATTCCTCTGGCTCCTCGCTCTGAAAGTCTCGGAGCCAGAGGTGTGCCCAGAGGTGTTGTGACCCCTCAGGAAGGACCTGAAAGAAAGCCAGCGGTGAGCTGGGATCCCCCCGGAGACCTTCCCTGCCCTCTCCCTGGGCACAGGCCAGCGGCACTGGGAGCCCAGCGAGGGCAAGGCAGCTTGGGGAAGGAAGCTGCTGAGAAGGAATCTCTTGGACATGGGGGGTTTGGGGGCCTGGACGCACCGGAGAGCGTGGCTTCGGCTGGTGGTCTGTGCAGCCCACTTGAGATGGTTGATCTGGCGAGGACGCTGCTGTAAAGGGAAAGACTTGGAGTAAGAAGGGAAGAGAGGGGAGAAGAGACCCGGCTGAGGAACGGCCCAGGAGACACAAATCCAAGTCCCCCAGATGCAACCTCAAGGTCCAAGGCTTCTCCAAGAGAGCCAGGAGGTGGTTGGGGAAGGGCAAGGCCAAAGCCCAAGCCAAGGCTCTTCCTCATTTCTCTGAGAGCAGGTGGGAGAGAAGCCACCGCTTGGCTGAAAGCCGGGCTGTGGGCATCCCGAGGCGGGAGACCAGCCCCCAAGAGAAAGACTTGAAGCCAGCCCCATCCCCTCCCTCCCAGAAAGAGTGGCTGCAGCCCATTTCAGACCCATTTTCCTGCCCAACATACCTCTTGTGATGTTCTGGGAGCAGCTCAGGGACTCTGGAGCGGGGAGAGGGCCGCAGCTGGCCTGGATGGGCGGCAGGGGGATATCTGGGAGTGTCAGGTCCAGGTCTAAGAGGATCTGGAAGGAGACGATGTGCATGCAGGTCACGTACCCATAAGATGGATACAAGGCCCCTTTTCAGCATGGTAAAAGGCTGCTAAGATGATACCAACACTTTTTGAAGAGCAAAGTGTTTCCAAGTTGAGGAAAAAGACTCAAGAGTCAAGGTTTTACACAGGCAGCACCTCTGAGAGGAAAAGTCAGAAGCCCCAGAGGGCAGAGGAGCGAGAGCAGCTGATCCCGCATCCTTGGTTCACTTGCAGAGCCTTCAGAACCTTACCCTCTTTAGTTGAGGAGCGTCCGATGTCTCCTGCTCTGCCCTTTCCTCCCAAGTTTGCTTGCGGCGGGGGCTTAGGGCAATTGTGATGGGGCCATCTAGACTGGTGTTGCAGAGCAAGCAGATGGTGGGCTCATCAAACTCCTCCTCCTCTTCGGTGTTCTTAATAATGGAGGAGAAGCCCATCACACCTGTGCCCGCAGGAGACATTTTCCTCTTCCTCTTGCCTGGACCAGCATGGGATGAGTCACTCCCAGCTTTCCCCTCCTGCCGCTGGGTGGTAAAGGGCTCCAGGCTCAGCTGGGCCTTTTCCACTGGAGCTCTTCCAGAGTCCTGAGGCTCGTTTCTGAAGGCATGAAAAGCCCCACATCGTTAGAGTCAAAGGTGGGCAGCAAGCAGATTGCCTGTCTTGCTTTATTGAAGGCCCGAAAGGCACAGAACCCAGGTTCTCCCTCAAGATCACCAAGGGAGTTCACTCACCCATGTTCCTGCCCCTCGGACACAGAAGTCCCCGCCAGATCTTCATGGGGCTTGTCCCCCCGTGGCTCATTGAGAGACGTCTCCTTCAGGAGAGAGCCCAGAGATCAGTTCATCTGAGCAAGAGAGGCGGCACCCCACCCTGCCCTCTTCCCACCTTCCCAACTTCCCACATGGTGAATAAAGTTCACCCCCTGGCCATCCCCACCAGGTAGAAGTCAAACCCCTTGATCTCACGGCAAAGATCCCCCAGAGAAGAAATGATGGTTTTGGCAGCCATTGTGGCGTTTGCTACAGTTTGTAATTCCAAGACGAGTTAACTCTGCCTTGGACAAACATTGATTCTTTGTAGCAGTGACCCGAGTCTGTATTTACCATGAGCACAGGGAAGTCTGGTTGGAAAGACATCACTTCTGGTAAGGGTTCTTAGTCCTAATAATCTAATGAAGTATCTAATAAATAAGTATCTAACCTAACAAGCTAATAATCTAATGAAGTATCTAATAAATAAGTATCTAACCTAACAAGCTAATAATCTAATGAAGTATCTAATAAGTGTCTAACCTAACAAGCTAATAATCTAATAAAGTATCACTCAAAGAAACTATAAACGTAATAACCTAGTAAGAAACTATAAACCTAATAACCTAGTAATCTCAACTACTCTTATCTCTAATAACTTCTAATGGTCGCTCTCAGGAATGGGTTGGAGTGGAAATTGGCAGGTAAGGGTGAGGGCTGGTGGAGAGCTGGGGACACGAGAGGTTCCTCCGAGGCTCCCCACGGACGCGCTCCTTGGCGCTGCCTTTTCTCTCTAGAGCGACATCACAATGGCGCCCGAGAGACGGGGCTGGAGCAGGCGGCCAAGGGCACAGGCCCCATTCCTGGGGAGGCAGCTTTGCTGGGGCCAATTCTCCTGGGCCTTGAGAGACACCAGGGAGCAGGAGCAGGGCAGTGATAGTGCCTCTGGACTGGGCACTGGTGAGGCCTCACCTCAAGGGCTGTGTTCAGTTCTGGGCCCCTCACCACAGGAAGGACATTGAGGGGCTGGAGCGTGTCCAGAGGAGAGCCACCAAGCTGGGGAGGGGTCTGGAGAACAAGTCCTACAAGGAGAGGCTGAGGGACCTGGGCATGTTTAGTTTGGAGAAGAGGAGGCTGAGGGGAGACCTCATTGCCCTCTACAACTCCCTGAAAGGAGAGTGTAGAGAGGTGGGGGTTGGCCTCTTCTCCCAAGGGAATAATGGCAGGAGCAGAGGAAATGGTCTGAAGTTGGGGCAGGGGAGGTGTAGATTAGATATTGGGAAGAATGACTTTGCTGAGAGGGTGGTCAGGCCCTGGAACAGCCTGCCCAGGGAGGTGGTGGAGTCACCATCCCTGGAGGGATTTCAGAAATGTGTAGGCGTGGCACTTCAGGGCATGCGCTTGTGCCCGAGATTGTTGGGGTTTTTTGTGTGTGGATGGTTGGACTCAGTGATCTCAGAGGTCCTTTCCAACCATTCCAATTCTGTTTTCATAGCTTTGAACGGATTAGCCCTTTTTCTGTTGAAATTTGACTTATTCTTCTGTTTCATCCTTCAGTACAGTCGGACTTTTTCTCAGTAAAATTGCAGTAAAGTATCTGGTGTTATGGTAGTATATATTATCAGAAGTAATTGTTTGTTATACTTTAGTACTTAAGGAACTGTATTGCAGGCTAGTGCTAGGAAACTTATTTTTTGTGATGGGCTTCTAGCATCTGGACTTACAAATCAATTCCTTTTCCTCTTCCCTTCAGACTAAAATGCTTTTTCAGGCACTTGACTAAGTATATGATTTCTTTTATCATCTTGGAGAAGTTTTTAAAATGGGAAATTGTATTCCTGTGATTTGCCAGGTTTCTATGGCATCCTGCAAAAATCTGGGTATTGATAAAAGATAAGAAAACGGAGGACTGTCCACTGCTTTTGAGAGCTTGTCATAGTAGCATCAATTAAAGCTGCATAGAACAGGCTTAGGAACAATAATGAAGACTGGCTTGTAGAACAGGCTTAGGAACAATAATGAAGACTAGCTTGAAAGTGTGGGTTTTTTTTTTTTGTTATGTTAAAAACCACAAGTACAAAGCAAGAAGTATCTGTAAGTGGAAGTGAGTATATCCAGTTTGTCAGCTGACCTTTAATGAGGTCATCAAATTGAAGAATTTGGCCATTTCTGTTTATTGGATTAATGGGAGCTAGGTTTTTTCCTGTTAATTAAGGGAATGTGACCCAGGTGTACAGGAAAGAGAAAATGAATAGAAAAGGGATGAGGTTTACATATCTGAGCTAGATAAAGTATGTATGATGACTATTAATGCGTCAGTTCTTTTCACTCATGACATCTTATTGCCTTTTGTACTGCCAAAAAATAACTGGAAAGAATGCTATGAAGGTGCACAATGGAGATATAATTAAGCAGCTGTGGCTTTTGTAAGAAATAAAAACAAACAAACCAAAGATATAATTGATTTTATTGGTTACAACAGACTTAAAATATTTATGCTTTTTTAGGTATGGCCATAATATTTTCTCAGAAGTCTGCATAACGAGGAAAAATTGAAGTAACTGCTTGGCTGGAAATGATTTTATTATCCCATTGACTTACTAGGACATGATTAAGAAGTAGCTAGTGAGAGTTTGATCTGTATCCTATTAGAATCTTGAAGCAGGTATGTGATTATAAAATACATTTGTGGCTGCTGATTGCCTGTATGGATGAGACTTTTAAAGAGGGAAAATTTCTTTTTCTCTTGCTCTACCTTAACTTATATCCTGTTCCATTTCAGATGAAGTGTTGCTATCTCTCTGCTTTTGAAGTTCTCTTGAGAAGAATTTAGTAGAGTGATAGTTATGTATTCTATATTGTTATGCCACTCATTTAAGATATCTGCAAAACCGACACTGCCTAGTTAAAGGAACGAGCTGTGAAATGATGCTCGCAAGTTGCCCTTCGAAGGTTACTGGTAAATCCATATTGTTGACTATTTCTAGTGATGTATAAACCAGAATTTCAAGTTAAAAAGAAAATAAAATCATAAAAAATCTGCTTGGAAAGTTCCTCTGCCTTGTAGGTTCCTTGAGGAGCGACACTAAGTCGGGTGCATTTCTCCTCGAGGTGCCGTAACATGAAAGTTGATGGAAATGGGTTTCTCCCTCATATTCATAAATCCGGAGCTGAACTGGGGCATGACTAATTGGAAGAAAGTACTGAAATACAAAGAAAATTATAAAAAGTGAAAGTGATAAACAGTTCTTACTCTCGGGGGGAAGACTTAATGGGAGCCAAACTTCTCTTCTGGAAGATGTGAGCAAATAAATCACCTTTTCTGGTTTTGAGTGTTTTTTATAACACACTTATTTTTTTGACAAACACAGAATGAAGGAAAGAAAAAACAGACAAAAATAAAGTAAAAATTGGCAAACCTGAATGACATGAGTACTACTTTTAATAGTATAATCATAAGAACAAACCCTCAGTACACAGAATAAGAATTCCTTCGATATATGAAGGGTGTCTTGAATAATTTATGATTTTTCTGTGACTTTTGTTTTTTAACTTTCGATTGTTCTTGCAAGTAGTAATTTAAATGGTTCTGAATTATATTGTGTATCCCAGTGGGAAGAAGTCGGAAATTCTTCTGGGGCTATGAAAGTGCCACAAAAACTCAAGCTTTTCTTTTAATGTCAGGAATCAAACAATAGTGTATTAGATAGATCCCTTTGAAAGCAGGTGCTTCCTCAAGTTTTATTGGCTATATATGTAGAAGTAAAAAGAGAAGTTCAAGTTAAGTGGTACTGATAGATTCCCAACCATGAGAGATTTCTGAAGGAAAAAATTGTTTCTGTGTGATATAACGTACATACTAATTTTTTTTAACTGGCAAAATGAGGTGACTCATTGGTGAATGCTTTGAAGCACGTGCCAGCTGGAGCATTTCACACTGTAAACCTGGGCTGCTTCATCCGAACGGTGTGTCAAGTATAGAATAATGACTTTTCTAACTTCAGGTGTGATTCTTGTATTCTGTGAGTTGTAGAAAATTCTCTGTGTAGGTGGAGCTGGGGCTCCAAGTTGTAAAGAGTTCACTTGATCTTCAGAGTACATTAATAGAATGGTTTCAGACACTGAATTTCCGTGGTGGACTTTTTGATTGACCACATAGAGTATGGCAGAAGGGTATGTGGAAGTGATGTCAGAGTAGAAACAACTACATTCTATTGAAATTGGAGCAGAAGATGGAGGAGACTGCTGTGGTGAAGAAAAGTATGTACATAGAATCATAGAATAATAGCTGGAAATGTTCATAGAACACATACCTGGAAAAAAACGTAAATGTTGTTGGAATAATGTATACACTGAAGAATGTTGGACACCTTTATAGAAGAGGAGCAAGTATATGTGTTCCACAGTATTAGTTTCTTAATCTGTGTAAGTCTTTAGACTGCATTTGTCATTGACATGTATAGCCTGGTTTCATTTCACTGAGAGTGCTTGAGGGGTAAATTAACATTAAATATCACATTAAATTTAGTTATGTTCATTCAATTTAAAATAAAATAGAGTAGGGAAATTCAAAGGTATTTTTGAGTAACAAGAGCATTTTCCTAAAAAATAAAATGATAGAGCTTTCATCTGATGATTTTTATAACTTGAAAGACTCTAATTTAAACCAAATTAAACCAAAGGAATGCTTGTGTACTAAAACTTCTGAATGTGGGGTTTCAGCCTGGAGTGTGTGTTTTTAATGGCTGAATTACAGGCTTCTGAAAAATGAGTCTTGAAGTAAGGTTACTGAAGTCCTTCAAAACAGTGATAGTGGAGTTTTTTGTAAGACGTGGCACCTGTTTTGTATGTATGCTTGATAAAAAAATGTCTTGTGTGAAACTGACATCTATCAAAACTTATTTGAGAAACATATAGTTCCTAAATTTTGATTGATGATTTATAGCATTTTTGAGTTTAAGATCCATTTTCAGCTCCCATTTCTTTGTCTAATTACAGTACTAAACCAAAATGCTTAGGTGCTGGATTATTTAGGTACCACTTGGTCTTTCAGCCAGGCTGACTTGGTTCAAAGTAGTACAAACTTCTCTGAAAAGTACTTAAACTATTTTTCTGGATGTCTGGTTGGTGGTGTCAATCCTGGAGTGTGCATGCATTGGTTATGGCAATATTCCTGTTCTGACGCTTACACTTGTGGTGTACTGCCTTAATATTGGGAAGTTTTAACAAGTGGGTAAGACTATCCATGTGTATGTTTGTTGGGTTTACCAAAATTTGAGTGTAACACTGACAGAGACATGTGCTTTTTCTCCTGCTGGAATTAGTTTGTGCACTTGTGTGAGTACTTCTAAGAGTGCTGTTCTTGGTGAGAGTATGTTCTCAAGACCTAAAAATTGGTTTTTGGATGCCTCTAGTTTCTATTTGGCTAATGTGATTTTGAAAACAAGTAACTGAAAAGGTTGTTTACTTTATTTAAGTTTATGGACAGACAAAGTGACTGCTGACCTCTGTTCCTAAGTCACTTGTCATGAAAAGGACATAAGAACTGCATGTGTGTATTCCCTGCACTCAGTGCATGGAGACATTAGAAAGTCTAATGGTGCCAAGATATAAAGGGAAATGTTCTTGCAATCAAGTAGTCTTTGAAAGTGGTAGCAATAAGTGTACTTATTCAGATGAACTTAAGGATGTGCTTAATTTGATTCACATAAATTCTTACTGAAGACAATGATACTTAAAATAGAACAGAGTATTTTCAGTTGGAGGGGACCTACATTGGTTTAAGTGTTGCGCAGAACAGAAATAGATCTAAGAATGTATTTAAGTGCTTTTTTAACGACAGGTAATGGAGTGGAATTCATATTCATTATCTTGTTAAGGCAGATAAAATGCATCAGAATTCCGTAAAGACCTAAAGAGATATTTTTGAAGGTATTCTTAAAAGCAAAGCAGGCACGCAGTTTCTTCCAAACGTGATGTGAATATTTAAAACACAGATCTGTTCCATGGCGTCCAACTAAATTATTCAAAATCTTGCAAAGCTCTAGAAACTACTTGTTCACATGGATTCACCTGAAAATGTTCCAATATCAATAAACAGAAATATGGAAGAAATATCTTTATAAAGTTAAATGATTCTTATCAACAAAGAAATAACTCTTGTTTCTAAGGCCAAAGAGATTTTACTTTCCATCTGTAGGATCATGATACTAATAATTTTCAGATTTTAAGACAAGTTACTCTGCTTGTTCGTAGCGCTGTAGCACTTGGCAGTCTTTATGTAGAGGCAGCTACGTTACAGTCAGTATTTGTGCTTAAAGCTAGCTCAGCTTCTCTGTACTTAATCTCCAGTTTGTTCTGTAATTGCAATATCTCCCTTTTCGCCCAGTTATAGTTCTTTAATTACTCAAAGAAGGGCAAAATAAATTTAGAGAGATTCACATTTCTGCTGTGGTACCCATAACACACGTGCTTCCTCCCAATAAATAGTTGTGGCAAGCTGCTCTCGTTTTACTTCTCTATCGTTCTTCTTAACTGATGTATATTCATCTCTTGCAGAAAGCTGATCTAATCTTAAGATATGTTGAGACTTATTTCAAAGAGAACATAGTTTATGTTGGAGGCGTCAAAGTAGTTAGACTTACAAAGTGGTGTTTGGAGAGTTCTCTGGAAGGATGACTCAGCTTCATTCACAACCTGGTCAACATCTCCTTCTTTCCCTGTGTTGTTTGCCTAAGTATATATAAAAAAAAAAAAAGTCCCATTTAAATGTGGTATCTGGAGTTTAACAGGTTGGCATGGACCCGAAACGTCAAGCTGAGTAATGTGTGAAAAAGGTTATTGTGAATTTTGCATAAATTTAGCATTTTGCAAAGTTGAAAAATTATTAGGACTGATAAGGTTATTTTAGATTGCACTTTCCATTTTTTATACAGATGGAATTAACACCTGAACAATGTCTCGGAAGTTGAATGCAAATGCATTTCTGTAGTTCTTTCTGTGCTGTAGAGACATAAACAGTCATTAGTACCTTGTATTTATCTTTATTACCTAATGCTTGATTAGAATCTGCCGTTGTACATCTCATACTCGATTTTCTGTGGAGTGGGGTGCAAGGTATCTTTGGTGTCTAAAAATGGGGGAGGTAGCACATTGCTCTCGGGGGCCTTGGTTGGGATTATGGCAAACAGCAGCTGCACGATACATCCAGCCTTTGTAGACACATCCTCTCCAGTGTCAGTACTCGATGTCCCCTGTCCCCCCCAGCTAGGTATCTTGTCTGCATCTCACAGAACTGCTATATCTGAATCACCTACGTGTATGAATGCTAGAGGAGGCAAAGATGTATTTATCACACTGTACTGCTTCGAGTCAGCTGGCAGGGTGCATGGCCTACAGAGCTTCCTTGAGATCAACTAATTTAACTCATTTTTTTAGCCTCTTTTGGTAACATATGGGTTTGAAAACTGGAAGCCTTCTTACGAAGTCATTTTTGGAGAGTTCTCTGGAAGAATGACTTGGCTTCATTCACATCCTGGTCAGCATCTCTTTTCCTTGCGATGACATTTGCCTGTGTGTATGAAAAATATCCCATTTTATTTGGTTGCATAATGTGAGTCCAAATTTAGTACTGATTTTGAACTTTTATGCATAGGCCTTTTGGACTCATTTTTCTTCCTGGAAAGCTATAACCTGGGCCAGATATATAAGTTTTACAGCCTTTTGCAACAACTCTTACACCAGTGATATCAATGCCATTACAATTAAACGTGGGCCACGGTTCTCTAGGAAATGGAAGCATTTTCCTCTGACACCTGTGCATCTTTCTCACTCTGCACCCTTAAAATGACCTGCTGCCATGCTGGCAGGAAAGAGCTGCCTGTTTTTAAGATAAGACATTTCTAGCACTTCATGTCTTCCGTTGATTGGTCTTATGATCCATAGAGGACACACTGTAGTAAGTTAAGTCCAAAGACCATGTTCACATATGTATATTTTCCTTCTCCCTGTGATTTTAAGGAAGATCTGTCTACAAATGATGAATAACCCAGAAAATTACATTATTTCTTGGTGTGGACTATCAGTTTGGATTGAGAACTTTCACGTGGGGTTGATGGATAAGTAGCAATCAAGTAGGACTTGCAGTTTTGCCGTTGTCTGTAGTCCCTGTTGAATGCAGGTGAGATATTTCTTGGGACCACTGAGCAGCCCACAGGTGCTGTTCAGTTTTGCTTTGTGCACTCGTAGCATGAAAAATAAATTGACCCACCCAATGTATGTGGGACATGGAAATTTGAGGAGAACTTCATTCTTCTAATGATTTTGTCATGTTAAGGAAGGGATTAGTTTTAGTCATCATTTTGACTTGTGATTTGTATTTGTTATCCTTCAAAGACAAAGAATTTTCACATTATGGTTTTCATTACTTAGTGTAAGCAAATTCAGTAAATTTGGCCTTGATATTGCCTTCTTTTGATGCCGAGAGTCTTTGGCTGCTTTTTACTATATAAAAGATTCAATTAAAATGCATTTCTGCAGTTTTTAAATTTATGAGTTCTAAGGTCACTTGCAAGCAAATAAAAAAGAATAATACAATGAGAAAATTCCATTCTTTTTATTTGTTTTGTAATCTCAGAAACACCCATAAGATATATGAAAAGACGTGATTTTGAATCCTTTCTTAAAATTGGTGTTCACTGAGAAAAACACTACGGCTCTGAACTCCAGTTAAATAGTGACACACAAAGAAAGTGCTGTAGGGTGATACTGAAGAGCAGATTGTGGTTCTTGTAAACCTCTTTTTCATTTATTTTCCCCCCTATTTTCCTTCTCTCTTTTGTATAACCTGTCATCTTTATTTATGCTAAGAAATGAGTGATATTTTTATCACTCTAATAAAAAGTGTGTTATTACTACATCGCCAAAATAAAATCTGTAGTGCAGAATGGTACCTTATTTTCTGCACTGGGATGACACACAGCGGGCGAGGGACACGCTGCAAAGAGTGTTCAGTTTTACAATGTACACAGGGATGCTCTCAGTTGCTTGAATTTTTGGGGGCATAGTGTAGTAAATGTCAAGAGCCTTTGAAACATTTGAAGCAGATGTTCTCCTGCCAAACTGAAGCATTTGAACTCAAAATGAAACAGTTCCCTTAAACCTTGACATTAAGTCTTAACAGTTTCACTTCCCAATTGGATGTGGTATGAAGAAGATAAATAATAGAACTGTAGCAGGATAAAATATTTATTCTCCCATGAGGTGGGGAAGAAAAACATGTTTAGCATTTGCTTTGCAATTTTATTTGTTCTGGCTCATTTCCCTCTTATACTCACATATATACAGTTCCAGGCACATGTTAAAAGCAGTAACTGGGGCTTGGCTGGGGCCCGGTGTCCTTCCTTTCCCCTTCCATTTCGTTCTGAGTTTCTCTCACAATTTCCCTTAAACTCCCTCTTTGTCCCCATGTTCCTTTCGGGAAGCATTCATCAAAATGTTCTCACTTGTCCAAAATCTGTCTACTTAATCAAACTGATCAATTCCTAGGGAAGTTGGTGTCAGGCTTTTCAAACAGGAGTGCCACGTTTAAAACACCTCGGTAAAAAAGGCTCGAATTTTCCAGGCTCTCCGTACTTGCTGCTCCCACTGACATTGGGAACAGTGTGGGTGCTGAGGGGTCACAGCAAGGAACATCTTTTGAGTAGGTGTCCACCTTCACTTTGACAATGTCAGGCTCCATTTCCTATTTGTCTTGTGAATATATTCTCATAATAAGAGTTTGTCTGACATTTTTAGTTATTTTAGTAACTCAATCCAAGTATCTCATCCTATATACATGTCTTAGTTTAGGCCAAATTGGATGATTATGGGTGACAGAGCCCCACCTCTTGCTCCAAGGACAAGAGGAGGAGAGACAGAGATTTGTGAGTTTAGAAGGAACTAAATTACTTTAGTGAAATATTTATAATAATAAAAAGGAAATAATGAAAATGGATCTAATATTTGGGAATAGATCTAATATCTGGGAAGTCCCAGACTGGACTCAGCAATGGATGGGAACTGGATTCCAGCTCTGGAGTCAGGAACATGTGGATTGGGATCTAAAGGCAGATGAAGAGACAGGGTCCTCTTCTGATGTTGGCCATTGAAGAAAGAGAGCGCTGACACCTTGATCCCTCAGCTTTTATGCTGAGCATGGGGCCGGTGGGATGGAATACCCTGTTGGTCAGTTTTGGGTCACCTGTCCTGTCTGCTCCTCCCTGCAGGTGGGACCCTTCTCCGCTTTTCCATTTCCAACCCTCCACGAGGGCGAATAACGCAATTAGCTGACCTTGGTTGTTATAGCAATAAGTATAAGCAAGAGCCTCTCTGCACACCGTTCCTTGGCATGAAGTATTGAAGTATAAACATTGGTCTTATCACTCGGAGAGTGAACAGTTTGCTGCACAATATGCTGTTAGTTGCGGAGAGTTAGAAGAGGCCTAGCTAAGAAGGCAAATTACTGAACAGAAAGTTGGTTCTGTTCTACCTCAAACCGGGACAATACGTTAGTGTTGTGTTCTTTGCTACCTGACTGATAACATCA
Source organism: Calidris pugnax (assembly GCF_001431845.1). Classification (NCBI taxonomy): domain Eukaryota; kingdom Metazoa; phylum Chordata; class Aves; order Charadriiformes; family Scolopacidae; genus Calidris; species Calidris pugnax. Next base: position 30,843 of record NW_015091011.1, on the reverse strand, counting down.
CGTTACAAACTCTCAGACCCAAATAACAAGCTTTTTAGGTCCTGCCGCTCATCCAGCTGTTCTGAAACTTATGGCACTGGTTTTGGACCCTTCTCCATGTGTCATACTCCTGCTGTGCTTTCAGATCCTGTGTACTGCTCCGGGCTTTCAGATCAGAGCTGCTTTTCTCCTACGCCTTCCCCAAGGTGAGCCAGCAGACCCTTTCTCCTTGAGCATCGTTGGGGGAAGGTCTGGAAGTGGAAGCATGAAGTTTTGGGAGAGTGGAAGAGAAATTCAGAGGATAGTGCTTTTTTTTCTTTAGCTTCAGTACAGAGAAAAGGTGGCATGGACAAAGGGGAAATTATTATCTCTGGAGTGATAAAGCAATAACATTTAAGAAAAAAAACCTGAATGTTGATCACTAAACACATTCTTATATATGTGCACACACACACACACATATATAGTGTTCAGTCTGCAGATAAATTGCCTGTACTTATTAAATTTTCCCTGTCATTGCAGTTATACACCAGAAAATACTCCTTTTTTTGTCATAGGGGAAAAGGTTGATACAAGGTAGATGTGCAGCATCCCATCTCATGTGCAAATGAATGGTTAACGATGTGGTCACTCTATAAGCTTTATAGAAATGCGTGTGCTTGAAAGCAACGTGTACACTTTTAAGGACAATTCGGCATGAACATACATCATTAGTATGGTACAGCATGTCTAGTATTTGTTTATTATGGGTGGGGTATTTTTGTTCTATAATAAGGTCTGCGTAGCAAAATTGGCAAGAAAACTGTACCATGTACTTGAGTAGATCTTGGAGCCAGAATGTACAAGCTCACTTTCAGTGGTAACCTTATAAAGCAATGCTTTTAAGTGAGGGAGCAGCACTCAACGCGGCCTTTCTAACATCTTGTACTGGGATTCTGTATTGCTGGTTGAATTAGGGTTTCATCTGCACTGTTCCATCTTTTAATAATCTGGCTGCTTCATTTGGCTTCCTACTGCAACCTTGTTGTAGGGAAGCAAAGGATTTCTCTACTGGCTGGAAAGCAGCTGATGTTTTCTTCAGATCATCCTCTGTTTAACCCCTTATAGAATAAAAAATTCCCAGGGGCTTTATACATTAATCCTTCTGAAGGCTTAGTTTGTCTGATATTTTACAAAAGCTGTCTAGAAAGGTCTTTCATGGGGTTTCATTCAGTAAAAGGGCTGTTTGACACACACCTTTGTAAGAGTGGAGTAGTGCTGTGGAACTCTGATCAAACTGCTTGGTTTCTGTATTTTCAGTGGCCTTGGAAACAAAAAACAGCAATTGTAGAATGTTTTTAGGTTTGGTTTGGTTTTTTTTGTTTCTCTGGGAATGTAGAACGTGAAGAAATTTGATTTGTATCTTATGGATGAGCAACTTTATTCCTAGGACCATCACAGTTTAAAGATAAAAGTTAAGGTGGGAGATACATATACACACACAAACAGAATGAGTTTTTTATATAGTTTATATGTATATGCATTTATATCTATAGTTTATATATGTGCAGGCATTGATACATGTATACATACCTATGTATATATATAAATTTGTACATTTGTAGGGTTTAGATATTACCTACCTGGATGAGGTTAATTCAGAGGCAGTTATTGTTAGGGATGGTTATAGTTATGCTGGTATCTACATATATATCTCTATACACACACATATAGATGTATATATATATATATCTTAGATTTTTGTTTTGGTAATAGTAAATACTTAGATCAATATTATTACCATCATTGTCAAACCTATCTTTTTTTCTATCACTGTTTTTAATTTTATTATTTTTTTTATTATTATAAAAGGTTCTACAGAGTAAGTAAATCTCAGACTTACATTTACTTACAGTGTAAATGAAAAAGCTGAGACAGAAATGGAGTAACTTGTCAGTCCCCAGGCTAGCAGAAGTCCTGTTTGAAGTATGCAAAAAGTCACCGGTCTAATTGGGTTTTCTCCATCAGGCAGCACTGCATCTCATTTAAATATCAACTGCACGATATTTAAAGAATAAGTTTATGTTCCTTAATGCTTATTATGGGGATTGCTTAGCCTAAGGGTATATTCCAGTAAGAACATATTCAAATGCAATTGGGTTTTCACCATGAGGACAGTCAGTGAAGCAGGTTGCCTGGGGAGGTTGTGCAGCCACCATCCCTGGAGACTTTCAAAAACTGATTCAGCAAAACCCTGAGTAACCTGTTCTGACCTTGCAGGAGGATGGACTGGAGACTTCCTGAAGTCTCTTCCAACCTGATTTATCTAATAATCCTGTGGTCAGAGTTGCAGATAAATAAAATGCTCCTCAGTTCTGTTGTTGGGTGGATCAACAGGAGAAGGGAACAATCACCGCAGAGCAAGCCCTGTGGTTGTTCTGTGATATCATTTGATAGGGAAGGTGATGCTGGTGGCAGCTGCTGAGAGTAGTGATGTTTGACAAATTGGGGCTGAGTGAGGAATATAAGGATGTCTACCATCAAAGGAGTTGTTAGGAGGGAAGAGCAGGAGGGAATATTGGACAAATGGGGAAAAGGAGACAGGAAGACAAAAGAGTCTCCCCACCCTTCTGTAGTATAAAGAGGATCACCGTACAAGTTGTATAAAAAAAAAATAATGTTTGGATGTTCTCTTTAATCACCAGTGACGTCTGTTATGGCTCTGCCTGAAAAAAATATAGCAACTGTGGTCTGAGGGAAACTGTCTAACACTCCTCAGGATTGTTTTTAAAGTAAAGTTTTAGCCTTTACTGTTTCCATGACAATGCTTCGGTAATACATTTTTGACTGGAGACTTTATGGGGAACAAATGGGAAATAAGAATGTGATTCCAGCCCTTTGGAAAAAAGGTGCAATAAAGATCAGGAGTTCCCGGAGGTGTGAGCCAGAGCCCTGCTCCAGCGTGTTTGTGATTTAGTTGTGCATCTTGGCTCGGCGTACGACGGTGTGAAAGCCATTAGTGTGGCAGAGGCGGATGCTGCAGGCCGGAGGTGACACAGCTCTATTTTTTGGACAGCTTTTAACTGTGGGTAGGGAAGCATGGTGGACAGAAAAGAATCACAAAGAAGGCTGTGACCATAGCCTTCAGGTTGTTGGGAGGCCACGTGCTTGCTGAGCATTCAGCCCGTTGGAAGGTGGTAGTTTGCTACAGCGTGGAGTTCTGCAGGTTATGGGCCAGGGTCAATTGTTTCCATGTTTGATCTGGCTGAGCATTCAGCCCGTTGGAAGGTGGTACTTTGCTACAGCGTGGAGTTCTGCAGGTTATGGGACAGGGTCGACTGTTTCTGTGTTTGATCTGTAGAATCATAGAATGGTTTGGGTTGGAAGGGACCTTCAAGATCATGGAGTTCCAACCCCCTGCCCTGGGCAGGGACACCTCCCACCAGACCAGGTTGCTCCAAGCCCCATCCAGCCTGGCCTTGAACCCCTCCAGGGATGGGGCAGCCACAGCTTCTCTGGGCAACCTGGGCCAGGGTCTCACCACCCTCACAGTAAAAAATTTTTTCATGATGTCTAATCTAAATCTATTCTCTTACAATTTAAAACAGTTGCCCCTTGTCCTGTCACTCCACTTCCTGACAAATAATAGCAGTTTATCGTCTAATGTGAGCAGTTGTAGGGAAACCCGGATCCTTTCATGTGGTGTGAATCTTGCAGTGTCAAAATTTCTTTTGTCTCAGCACAAATAAGACCCATCTCCTCTCCTGCTGCCACGCCTCTTGCCCCCAAAATAATATCTATTTTCCACAATACTGAAATAGCGTTTCCCTTTGTTTCTACTTTTTTCATTACGTAGTGTATTTTGCCCTAAAATATACAGGTAATTCAAGGGGAAGTTTGTTTCAAAATGTAAATGTTTAACTTTGAAGAAGTCAAAATAGCAAGTGCTTTTAAGTGGCTGCAACTCCTGATTTCAATTTTCACTTTAAACTTACCTTTTTCTTCAACAATATGTGTTCTGGTGAGTTGTGCTGTTGACGAATAGACATTTTCTGTAGTAAAAAGATTCGGAGGAGTTCCTGGTGGTTCTACTTTTTGAATAAATGTAGAAGATGAGAGGTGCTGTACCCCATTGCATACATGCAGAAACAGGGAATAAACTAGGATTAGCAGAAAAAAACTACTCAACTGGATCAAGAATGCTGAAGCTTTCAGAAAGTTCAGCTGCTTTTCAGCCATTGCAGCTTTATGCATTTTTCTCTCAGCTTGGTATCTCTCATGTTCAAACGTATTTTGTTTTTCAGTTTAACTTTTTACAAGTGTAACTGACTTTTCTAGCTTAGCTTTAAGAAAGTTCAGCTGCTTTTCAGCCATTGCAGCTTTATGCATTTTTCTCTCAGCTTGGTATCTCTCATGTTCAAACGTATTTTGTTTTTCAGTTTAACTTTTTACAAGTGTAACTGACTTTTCTAGTTTAGCTTCCTGAATTTCAAACAGAATAAATATAGACCCTACTACTACAGATCCAGTTTCTGAATAGTTATGGTAAATGCTTGTGGAAAAGAAAGAAAGTAGAGCTTGAAAGCGTAAGCCCAGTTTTTGGAAAACTGACAATCTTGAGAAGTTGTCTGCATTGATTAACCTGGGCTCAACAGGATGCACCCACTTTGGGGCGAAAAGAAGTTTTGTTCCTGAGAAGCTTTAGTCTGAGACTTCTCTGAACCAGAATACTCATGTTCAAACGTATTTTGTTTTTCAGTTTAACTTTTTACAAGTGTAACTGACTTTTCTAGTTTAGCTTCCTGAATTTCAAACAGAATAAATATAGACCCTACTACTACAGATCCAGTTTCTGAATAGTTATGGTAAATGCTTGTGGAAAAGAAAGAAAGTAGAGCTTGAAAGCATAAGTCCAGTTTTTATAAAACTGACAATCGTGAGAAGTTGTCCGCTTTGATTAACCTGGGCTCAACAGGATGCACCCACTTTGGGGCAAGAAGTAGTTTTGTTCCCAAGAAGGGTAAGTCTGAGACTTCTCTGAACCAGAATGGCCAATTTTCTGAACTGGATATGGTTTTAATGTTGAGGACTACTGTCTTTTAGGGACTGAGGTGAGAATACCACAAGCTTTCTCCTGTAGGCATCAGCTTGGCCATCAACTTTATACAGTCACCACTAACTGACTGAAAAGCTGCAGCCCAAGAAATGATTATTCTCGAAGTGGTTATCTTTTCTCTCTGTGTAGCTTTTTTGCTTTTTTTCCCCAATATACTTTCTTATTTCTTATTCCTTGTAGCTCTCTCTGTGTAGCTTTTTTGCTTTTTTTCCCAATATACTTTCTTATTTCCAGTATACTTTCTGTTCTTATTCCTTGTAGCCTTTTCTTACATTTTCCCATTTTCTTGTTTCCCTTTTGGACTGTATCATGTTTTAAAATACATTTAAGATGCATTAATTTTCTCTTCGCTGTCATTTTCCATAATTTTATTAGATTTCATACAAAAGTGCAAGGCCTTCAGCTGCTGACCTGGCGGAAAATGCAAAGATGTGGATGAGCCAAACATCATTAAAGTCCTTCTGTCTAAAATTAAAGAGTCCCATGCAAGTTTTGTGCTCTCATAAATAAAATAGGACCTGTCATTTGGAGAAAAAAAACCCCACGCATGTGGACTTCATCCGGACTATGCAGCCTGGTGCAATTTATTAAAGATACTGTATTGCAAGATGAAATAAAACCTGAACGGGAACTTTGAATTTATCTGATAGAGTTGCATGACTTAAGTGTTTTAGGAACAGGGAAATTTTTAGTCACTCAAGCCAAGGATGTTGTCTAGTGACATCTGTGGAGTTACAGCAGACAACAGAATGAATTTCAGAAGCGTAGAAATGTTAGAAGCTTGGGTATGAAAACATTCAATTGAAACCGGAATATTTATCGAAGGGTATAGAAGCTATACTGTTTAAACAGGAAGGGAAGAGAGCCAAAGATAAACATTTATCAGGCTCTTCGGAGAGTAATATTTTTGTGGGAGAACATTATATCACTTACAGTAAAATCCTAAGGACTGCAGAGGGGTTGTCCAGGTCCTTGGAACTGTTTCCGTGTAACAGCGTAGCATAATTCTGTACACTCAAAATGTTGGTAAGCCCTTTCTCTAGAATGATAATAGAAACCACTAAAGGTTACAGTTTTGGTAGTGCATAGGAGTGACTACAGTGGTGGATTTTTGGTTGCTTATGTAAGGGAGTATGCTTGTCTTGAAATGCATCTCGTTACGTCTTTGTATTCTCAGTATCCAGGTAAAGCTATAAATATAGCTCATAAACAAATGATTTCATCCGAAGTTGAAATGTCATTGTCGCGGTCCTGATTGGATTGGTTTAGACAGGCCATCAGGTCTGACCTTTTAATTTCAGAGCCAGCTTTATGTTCTGCCAGGAGAGAAGTGAAATCATTCGTGATAGTCTTTTCAGCCTCATGGGAAGAGTATGCAATACAGGTTTCCAGACCGTGCTGAAGTTACAGTCATAAATAGTCTTTCATGATACGGGAAAGAATTAATAAAATGATGTAGATGTTTTTCTAATTCATTAAATGTGTGTGTCAAAGCTGACTCGTTGTTAGATGTGACAGGTAAACTTATATTAAGGTGGTGAGTATCTAAGTGTCATCATTTGATCCAGTGGCCTAATAATATTCCAAAAAGCATTTGAATTGTCATAAAAGTTTTGACAGCTGTACCAAAATCACTCTCCTGGAAGTATTTATCATCAAGACTTGATGATAATCTAAAAATGACTTGGGACGTGAAATGGCTTGGATTCTGTGGCAGTTCTGGGTCTCGCTTATGAGCTGTATTATGTGCTGATCGTGTGAGTTACTGGGCATCTGACCCATACTGAATGAATTGATTATTTTTTTTTCGAGCAGATAATGAGGAAAGAATGTGTAAAGGGTGTTTCAAGCTCAAATTTGTATGTCTAGGGTTTTGTTTATTTAAGAACTGTAATATTTTGCTCTCACAGATTTAATTTAATCTAATTTGCTACTGGATTTTCTCCAGTGGTACAAGAACTAGCCTAAAAGGAGGCCTGCCTTTCTCTTGAAACACAGTCATGAGACTATTTTATAACCACCACGTTATTGAGACCCATGGAAGCAGAATGTGTGTGAAGCCAGTGGAATTATGCACGGGGAAGATCCATGCCCATGGATACATTTTTCTAGTAAAATTTGCTAGTCTGTGACTTTTCTGTACTCATTGCAGACTACAGCTGCATAGAAATGTTTCATTTTATATTTATATCAAGCAATTCACAATTTTCCCATTATGCCCTAGGGGGAAAAAAAAACCCACCCCACATTCAGAATGTTTTTCCATCAAGGTTGGTGCAGATGTAAATAAATCCAAGTGGCTCCAAAGCTAGCTGATACTTCTTTCATGAATAGAGAGGATCAAAAATTCCAGCTCTCTAACACTCCCTGCTGAAGTTCAGTCTTTCTTATTTTTGACTGCAGCTCAAAATGATAAGCCTTTTGAATTCTGAAGGGTAGTTATTATCTGAGAACAAAGCGTAATGGAATACAATCAAATGAAACAGATTGTAGCTCTTAATTTACCAAGATGAAAACTGTCCCAATATGAAACACACACAAATGTGTTGTAAATTCAGGATAATTTGAATCATGAAATTAATCCAAGCCAGGGACAGTTGACTCAAATGTTTCTTGTAATTAAGGCAAGCGAGACTCTGTTAATTTAAAAAAATATTAAAAAAAAAATAAATTGCACACCCCTTAATCCTCCTTCATATGATGAAAATGCAGCAACATTTTCCTTTGACTATTGTTCTGTTTATCTTTTGTGGTGTTTTCTTCCAGTTGACAAAGAGGGCATTTGGGTTGACAGATTTTTAATAACCTTTCCATCTCACATAAAACTCCTATCACATGGAGACATGGAAAAAGATGATCTTTGCAATTGCTTCACAGGCTAAGCTTGGCGATACTTGAAAGTCTTGCCGGCGTAGTTATATTGGTTAGATGTGTGGGAAAAATCACAGTTCAACTGACATAGCCACATTGGCAGAAGCTCTACTGTAAACACTTCGGCTGGGATTGGAGTTACTTTCCTGACATGTAACTATTTCGGGATCTCAAAGAGGCTATACCAGAAAAATAACTTTTCTGAACAGCGTGGGCTGTGCTCCCACTAGGAAAATTGCCTGCATAGGTCTACCGTAGCTCTGCTGGAGGGAAGGTCTTGGATTTCCTTCTTAAGCTGTTGGTAGGGGTGTTAGGATATACGTAGCTTGCATGGCTTCTGAGGAAAACCAAAAATAGGAGAGTGATTGGGTGTGCTTTCAGAGGTGGTGTTGGTTTGGAGTGTGGCAGTGCCAGAGGCTCCTTCCGTACGTGGGTAACAGACAGTACTTGCCCCCAGGGGGACAGGGATTCACCCTCTAAAGAGGAGCAAGATATTCTTTTCAAAAATGAAAATTTAAGTCTAATGAGACTTTTACTCTTTCTAGGATATGGTTAATTTCTTTTAAAAAATTCTTTAAAAAAATTCAGCGGAAGCTTCCTTTTAACAAAGATGCATGTTGTACCAAATCTGAAAGTGTTAACAGAAACGTATTTTAAAAGAATTCTGCAGTGAGTTTTCCTCTAGATTTTTTGGGGTCATCTTTACCACCAAGTGTTCAGAGCTCCATTTGTCTTAATAAAAAGAAATGTCTAGGCTTTCCTGCCAATTTGAATTACCACATAAACTGTTGGTGGTGCTTGTTAAAAAAACAAAGACTGTACAAAGTTTATCCTGAAGCAGATGAGAGAAGCTGTGTTAGATTAGAATTCTTTTGCTAAGCTGCTGATCGGCCGTTTGTTTAAACATCTTGTCTTTAACCTAGCTTGAAAGGGTGGTTGAGATAACAAATGAAATAACAAAACCTTTTCTTTATTAAAGTGAATTGTTGACACCTTAACTTCATATAAATGCTCATGTAAATAAGACAAAACCAGAAAGGGGGCTAGGACTTTCATCTTTAAATTATTGTTTGCCAGTTTAGGTCAATTGTTACTTGTCTAACAGCTCCTTCTGCTCCAGATTAACAACAAATAAATGACAAAGTTGTTGTTTGTTTTTTGTTTGGTTGTTTGTTTTTCCGGAAGGTTCCTAAACAGTGAGATTACATGGATCCCCGTGGCCATTGCTATCCTGACGGTAGGGTGGCCAAGGAGAACAGGTTTATACCTCCATCCTGGAAGTACAGTATCTCCAGAACTGGGTTGAGTGTAGCAAATCCGTGTGGGAAGGCCTTACTTTTCTGAAGTCTCCCCTGTAGGCAGAAAGCACGCTTCAATTTTAATGCTAGATTTAGCTTCCTTCATAAATAGTTACTTGAAAAAAAAAAAAAAAAAGATTGTGTTTCACATTGCATAATAACATACATTATGGAAAGCAAACCAGTATGTGTTCTTTTGTGTATTGAAAAGAAAGATGCAGGCAAGATAAGTATTTTTTTAGATGACAGCGTCAAATTTGTTCTGTGAAGAATACAAATACAGTAGAACTTGGTTATGTAGTTCATTTTACACCTTAGCCTGTTCCTCCAGCATCATTAATTTATGGGACTTAGGTATATAAAGGCAATATGTATGTTCTGTGCAGCAGTAATTATTCTTTTTTTACTCTTTTCTCTGTTGGATGTTTTGCCTTTTCTCTGTGCGTGCCACAGAAATGGGTGCAAGAAATGGGCGCCTCTGTCTTCTGTTTAAAAAAGTGTGGAATGTTTGAAAATGAGTGGAAACGAGTCCAGAGGTTTTTCTGGCTGCAAAAGAAAGGAAGGACAGTTTAAGCAAAGAGTCTGGTTGGGCTACACTTAGTTAACGTTGCAGAAGGTATAGTCTTAAATGAAATTTTGAGGGTTCAGGTGCTCCTCTGTTTATACCATGGTGTCAGAACTAAGCAAGACCTATTTTAGCCTGGATTTCTGCAGTGGGGGCCGTTTTAGCCATTAATAAAGTTTTAGCTGCAAAAGGAAGTAGGGAGAGAGTGTGTTTTGAAGAGCACCAGCATCTTAGTTCTGAATCTGTAAGATGGAGTGACACTCACAAAATTAAGGAAGCCTGAATGCCTATGTGTTGTACTTCTGTACAGCATAGAATGAAGATGAGATCGAATATATTGAATAGCAAGGTGAAATATCTGATAGATATCCGGAAAGGTGTCATTTTTGCATAATATGTTAACATAATGATGATGGAATAATAACCAGGCAAGGGAGATGAGGAGGGGGTCGATGTCAATGACCAGCTGGAACTCATGGAGCTCTGCCTAGGGATGGGTGAGGAGCTGACCACATAACATAATGATGATGGAATAATAACAATGGAAGGATACAGGCTCTTTAGGAAGGACAGGCAGGGAAGGTGAGGAGGGAGCGTCATCTCTATGTCAATGACCAGCTGGAACTCGTGGAGCTCTGCCTAGGGATGGGTGAGGAGCTGACCATGAGCTTATGGGTCAGGATTAAAGGGAGGACAGGGACAGGTGATGTTACAGTGGGGATCTGCTCCAGACCATCCAACCAGGAAGACTGAGTGGATGAGGCACTCTGTAGATGGATAGGAGTGGCCTCACGTTTACAAACCCCGGTCCTCATGGGGGACTTCAACCACCCTACTGGAGCTCTGCCTAGGGATGGGTGAGGAGCCAACCATGAGCTTATGGGTCAGGATTAAAGGGAGGACAGGGACAGGTGATGTTACAGTGGGGATCTGCTCCAGACCATCCAACCAGGAAGACTGAGTGGATGAGGCACTCTGTAGATGGATAGGAGTGGCCTCACGTTTACAAACCCCGGTCCTCATGGGGGACTTCAACCACCCTAATAACTGTTGGAGGGACAACACAGCAGGGCATAAGCAATCCAGGAGATTCCTGGAATGCGTTGATGACAGCTTCCTTCTCCAAGTGACAGAGGAGCCAACGAGGAGAGGAGCCATGCTGGACCTTGTTTCCACCAACAGCTGGTGGGACTGGTTGGGAATGTGAAGCTCAAGGACAGCCTTGGCTGCAGTGACTATGAGGTGGTAAAGTCCAAGATCCTTAGGGTGGCTAGGAGGGCGCACAGTAAGGTCACTACCCTGGACTTAAGGAGAGCAGACTTTGGCCTCTTCAGGGATCTGCTTGGTGGAGTACCATGGGATAAAGCCCTGGAGAGAAGAGGGGCCCAAGAAAGCTGGTTAATATTCAAGGATCACCTCCCCCAAGCTCAGGAGCAATGCATCCCAACAAAGAGAAAGCTGGGCAAAAATGCCATGAGGCCTGCATGGATGAACAGGGAGCTCTTGGAGAAACTCAAAGTCAAAAGGAAGCGTACAGAGGGTGGAAGCAAGGCCAGGTAGCCTGGGAGGAATACAGAGAAATAGTCTGAGCAGCCAGGGATCAAGTTAGGAAGGTTGAAGCCCAGATAGAATTAAATCTAGCCAGAAACATCAAGGGCAACAAGAAAAGCTTCTACAGCCATGTCAGTGACAAAAGGAAGACTAGGGAAAATGGGGTCCTCTCTGGAAGGAAATGAGAGACCTGGTAACCTAGGATATGGAGAAGGCTGAGGTACTGAACAATTTTTTTGCCTCTGACTTCACTGGCAAGTTTTTCTAGTTACACCACCCAAGTCGCAAAGGCAGGGACCAGGAAAATGGAGAACCACCCACTGTAGGAGAAGATCAGGTTTGAGACCATTTAAGGAACCTGAAGGTGCACAAGTGCATGTGATTTGATGAGATGCATCTGCAGGTCCTGAGGGAACTGGTGGATGAAGTTGCTAAGCCCCTATCCATCATATTGGAGAAGTCATGGCAGTCTGGTGAAGTTTCCGCTGATTGGAAAAGAGGAAACATAACCCTGATTTTTAAAAAGGTAAAAAAGGAAGAGGCATTCTGAAAAAAGGACATAACCCTGATTTTTAAAAAGGGAAAAAAGGAAGAGGCATTCTGAAAAAAAGGAAAAAAACAGGGATGCTTGAAGGAGGGGGTTGTTTTGGTTTTCCTGCCCAACTAGCATAAAAAGTCTCCCTTCCATGTTATTTAATACAAGCTGGCAGTTTTGTTCATGTTCCTCTAGAAAATGTGATGTTCTAAAGCCTTCTGTGTTGTAGAATTTCTCACTAATAATTCATGGGTTTATCTTCATTCATCTTCTTCATAATTTTCTTTTTCATGCACCTATGTTTTACATGGCCAGTATTGTAATTGAAAAAGAAAATATGAGATAGAGGGGATAATTAGTTTGTGCAAATTGGTTTTATTTCATGAAATGGTGTCTTTTTATTGTTTGTTGACTGTAGTAAAGTCAAACGAGTTTGCAATGGCTGAAGAGAATCTGCTGCAGAATTCCAGTCATGTAGTCTTTATAAAATGAGAAGAACAAAGGGACGTGGTAACGCTGCTGAAGGTTCTTTCCAGATATCTTTTTCTCTTTCCATTTGAAAATAATTTAGAATAAGTTTGGGGAATCATAATATTGCAGCCTTTAATCATAAGCATGCCATCTGATGCAGACGTGGGTGAATGACATTAAAAAAAATAATCCATTTCTTTGTTATGAATCCATTATCATTCCATGGGAAAAAATAAAAAAATTGATTTGTTCAACCTTGAGTGATATCATAGCATATGTGGTAAACAGCTAGATTTGGATGATGTGTTACTTTGTGGCATCACTCAGGGCTGTATCGTTGTATGTAAACACTTGAAAGAAAAGACCAAGAAAATTCACTAAAGGCAAGATTAAAACACAGCTATTGTTCTCTGGCTGAAGATCATAAAAGGAAGGAAATTCATAGTTAAGGATCCAAACCTCAAGTATCTGGGCACAATGCAGTGCCAGCCTTAATTTTACATAACCATACCCTGTTATGAGTAGACATTGGTGGTTTGATCCTGAATGATGAGTTACATTGCTCTTAGCAGCTGAAACCAGAAAAATAACTTTATTTTAATGCTTGCCTTTGTTTGGTGAATAGACTTTTTGGACCAGTTGTAATTGTTTTCTTTATGTTTTCTTGCCAATTGAAATAAAACAAATCCCTAATAAATAGTATTTTTTTCAAAAGTTATCCTTAAAACTCTGGTACACAACCTTCTGTTAGAATGGAAATGGGAAATTGTGAAGAGAAGCAGTGTCATGCTTATTTCTGGAATGTTTAAAAATTCGTGGTAAGTTATAATGGCTATAATCCTGCAGAAACTTGATTTAAAAAAAAAAAAAAAAACCACAACAAAATCTCCCAAAACATGACTGGTGAAGGAAGTAGTTAATAGCACTGTTTACACAGAATAATGAAGGTATTAGAGAGTCTTTAAAGTATCTGCAATTAATTGAATTTCTGTTTTACTTGTCTTAAAAAAGTTCCTTTTCTTGCTGGTTCTTAGAAATTGTAATGAAGGTAGCAGAGTCTCTGTTTCATAGGATGCCAGGATGTGGGTGCAAAATGCAGTAGAGAATGGCAATGACATCAAATCTTATCTTGACGTTTCAGCCTAAGGACGTTGCTTCAAGGATTCCAAAGGAGAGGATCAACAACGCTTTAGCAATCTCCAGTCGAGTCAGGGAGTGGCCTTGAGCACTTTAAAAGCCAGAGGTGAGCTGCCAAACGGTCAAAGAGTAAAATCTAGTATTTGATAAGGTGAGGCTGACTTCACAGAAGGATTTTGGTTCTTTTACTGATGGGAAGAAACCTCAGCAGCGTCCAAGTCACTTGCACCTTTTCTGTCTTTATTTGACATTTGGAGGGATGCAGCGGGCAAGAGCTGGGAGGTGAAGGAGCAGGAGTCTTAAATAATATAGCTTTTTCACAACAGATGGAGCTCTAGTCAGTTTAGAATGGTAGTTTAAATTTCCTCCTGAGTAGAAGTTACTGAAGGTAGGGGAAATTCACATTCCAGATATACTAGTCTCTTGGGTGTTGCAGTGAAATGGAAAGGTCCCTGACCCACAGCCTGAAAAATTACAGCCCATGAGACGAGAGAACTGAAGTGTTCAGTGATAAATCTTTTTGCTCTTCAGTATAACCGAGCATATCGCTAAAAAAGATTTACACATGAAAAAGAAAAGCCTGGAGACAGAGTGAGAAAGAAAACTGCTTTGTGACTATGAATGATAGCGCTACGCTGAACAGCATGGATAATAGCTGTGTAGAATGATAGTACCGTGGTAGACCCTCAGTACATTTCAGCCATCAAGATGTAGCTTCAGAGAATTGCTGAATGTCAGAGTTTCATGGCTGGGGATTTGGCAGCCCCTTCTCTATTCTAGTTTTCCTGTAATCCCTTTAGTGAAGCATTGGTTGGGATTGTCTCTTAGTGAAGGGAAACCACCCCCGTTTCCCTTCTCAGCACCCATCCTTGGATTCCTCAAATACTCCCTGACATACATACGTGACTTTTTGATTTCCCCTCTATGTCCATGAGACTCCAAGTTCCAGGATTAGGGATTTCCCTCTGATTTTCTGATGCAGTCTCTTCCATTCATATTAGAGTATTTTCTGTTACTGTGACAGACCTGCTTATGATGGTATCCTTTTTTTTCAGCTGCTCCATTTGTTGGCAGTTTTTGGAGACTTGGTTTGTGTTTGGTTTTTGTTGTGGTTTTTGTTTGTTTGCTTGTTTGTTTGGGCTTTTTTGGCATAGCTGCTTTAAGCTGTTTTTACCATGGAGCACTTACTTGTAAATCCATATGGAAGTCAGATCAGAGCACTGTGTCTACCCTGGCACAGAAAGCTCTACAGGTACTTCACTAAGGTACATGACTGTAGGAATTTTTCTGCAGTGTATTGTGGGAAAACTTTTCATCAGACCACTATACAAAAAAGTGTTTTTAACTCAACCCACTGAAGTACTTCTATGGCTTTTGTTCCAGCCAGTAGCAAGGCGTGGATCCAACTCTCAATGATGATGTTTTCCATCTGTTGGCACGAGTGCAACTCTCATTTTAGGAAGAGCAGAAAATTCTGGGCATGAAATGCAGTGCATTTCAAGAGTAGCTTGTTCCTTGTTGCCCTAAAATGTCAGCAGCCTGTTTTGCCAGGTCTTCTGTGTAGATACGGAGACAACTGATGCAGGTCGAATAGCTACAGATGCCCCATGCACTTCCTTGTATATCTGACATGGCTTCTTCTCCAACGTGGAAGATACCCTCTTAGACCTTTGTAAAGAGCTTACTTTGCCTGTGCATAACTAGGACTTAGAGATGAAGTGTAAAGTGTAGGTACTTAGCAATACTGAAGCCTGCTGCAATCCTTTACTGTGATTTGGGTTTTGGCTAGTCCTTTGCTCGTGCTCAGAGTGTGGAATTACGTATTTCAGTGACTTCTTCAAAGCCTGGGCCGAAAGACGCTTCAAAGAGGGCTGAAAAACGTTGATTTCCCTGATATGATATCTGGTTTTTTTGAGAGAAAGCATGAGAGGCATGTTGAAGCCACAAATTTGTCCAGCCTTCATCCAGAAAGGATAATGTTTACCTGTTAGGCAAGGTGAGATCGTCCAGATAGAAGGTCCATGAATGGGGATATGGGAAAGAATGTGTCACATAGAGATAATCTGGAGATCCCATCTTTTTTTTAATTATTATTTTTAAATTTAGCCAGTAGTTTACTCTATTTCTGCCTCAAATGTGGAGTCACTAGATCCACAGTTGTTTAATGGACCCAGACCATTCTCAGCCTCCCTACCTCAAAAATAAGTAAAACATGAGAACACCTGGCAGCACAAAATTTCTGTGTTCTTAGCAGTATATAATTAAATGCTGTTAGTATGATTTGGCCAACTGAGGGAAAATGGCATAGCCAACAAAGGTTTTGTACAATAAAGTCCCTATTTTTCTGCCTTTTTTTTGAAACACGCAAACTTTGTGACAGATCTGAGAGGGAACAGTGAGGGATTTCATTGGGAGTACATTGGTGCCTGTAAGCTGGCACGGCTATGTCCATAATGTTATATATATAAAATTAGCAGTGTTAAAGCTTGTGTTTTAGTTCAGTCTGAATGGCAGGTGGACCAAGAAAGCAAACTGATCTCCTGAACACTTATCAAAACCTTTTACCCAAGTTTATGATCAGAGCCACATTTAGTTCTGCAGTGATGATGATAATGCTTTGTCCTGGGTTCCTGTTTGGTACTTGCCACCCCTATGCTCCTCTGGACAACAAAGGCACTTGTATTGAAATTCTTCCCAACAAGGACAATCTTTGTTCTTCCACTCCTCGATTCACACCTTATATTGCATTTTAAGAGCTTTGGCGCCCTACCTCTTTCCTGTAGAGTCTGTATTAGGGTAGACTATTTTCTGTAGACTCTGCTGGTCTCTTCTCACAGGTAGTTAATGACAGAACGAGGGGGAATGGCTTCAAGCTCCAACAGGGTAGGTTTAGACTGAACATTAGGAAGGAATTCTTCACAGAAAGAGTGGTCGGGCATTGGAATAGGCTGCCCAGGGAGGTGGTTGAGTCACCATCCCTGGATGTGTTTAAGAGCCATTTAGATGTGGTGTTGGGGGATATGGTGTAGGGGAGAACTTTGTAGAGTAGGGCAGATAGTTGGACTCCATGATCCAAGGGTCTCTTCCAGCTTAGACGATTCTATGATTCTATGAGTTTTAGCCAGTAGGGTATAGAACACAGCCATTGGAAAGCAGGTAGAGATTGTTTCTCTGTAGAGAGTCAGGCCCTCTGTTTTTGCTTGGGAAAGTTAAAGAAATGCAATGTTAGGATGGAGATACGAGTCAGAATTAGTTACATGTTTTTATTTTGATGACTTAACATGGAACAATGGTGATGATCTGTCTGTAGATGATTTTCAGGCTACTGATGTGTTCCACGCAGTAATGATCTAATCTTCCTTTAAGCTAAGCCCATTAGCATTCAGTGGGTTAAAATGTTCCCTAAAACCTTACAGCTAAAATAATGACCCCTGAAGTCATTGCTGCCACTAGTTCTTCAGGTATTGCTGTTGGTTTTATCAGGAGAATAAACTGTTGGACACTTTAAAACACAACAGTAATTTTCAGAAGAACAAATCTCAGAACAACAGTTCTTCAGAACATAAAACAACAGTTCATCAGATTAGGTTTTCCTTGTTTTAGAGTTTCATATAAATCACTGCATGATTTCCCTTTTCTTTTTTTGCCAGCTAAATTCTTTCCTTTTCCTTCCAAAATATCCAAGTCTAACTCTTAAACCAGCTGATCGGTTTAGAATGAGCACACCCTTTTTGAATCGGGTATTTGCTCATTTCTGTGAACATAACGAGGCCGAGGAACTTATTCAAATGGACGATGGTCCATATCCACAAGATACTTCTTTGCCAAACCTCTGTCTCGGACACCTGGCTGTGGACACTTGCCTGGAGAGCACAGCCTGTGGAGCAGTTAGCAGAATGACTGGCAACTGTCTGTTGTTAGGGTTCACAGAGTTCCCTCCCTTCCTCCCTTCCCTTCCTTTCTTATGGAAAGCGGGGGTTTGGATAGAAGAGTTGTTCAGGAAAATCAAGCCCTCTTACTTCTATTTGCTACTTCTGTTAAAGAATCACAGAATGCTATGGGGTTGGAAGGGACCTCTGGAGATCATCTAGTCCAACCCCCCTGCCAAAGCAGGTCCACCCAGAGCAGGTTGCACAGGAACATCTTGAATGTCTCCAGAGAAGGAGACTCCACCACCTCCCTGGGCAGCCCCTTCCAGGGCTCTGCCACCCTCAAAGTGAAGAAGTTCCTCCTCATGTTTAGATGGAACTTCTTATATTCAAGTTTGTGCCTGTTACCTCTTGTCCTGTCCCTGGGCACCACTGAAAAAAGACTGGCCCCTCCTCTTCACACCCACCCTTTAAGTATTTACAGGTGTTGATCAGATTCCCCTTCAGTCTTTTCTTCTCCAGACCAAAGAGACCCAAGTCCCTCAGCCTTTCCTCATAAAGGAGGTGCTCCAGGCCCCTCATCATCTTTCAGTTGTTGTGTTAGCTGTTGTGCAGCACGCGAGCTTTGAGACATCCTGTTTCTCTGTCGGGTTCTCACGTGTTGTCTGGATGGGAGCAAACATGATCCCAGGTACAGAGTAATAATGCTTTTTCTTTCCTTTCTTCTGGAACGCCTGGGCCTTTCCCACCTCACCCAAGTAGGAGATGAGCACTGCTGGACAAACGGATGTACACTGCTGTCCAAATAGGTAATCTTGAAATTAAATACCCTTGGTCCCAGCCTGGGTACTGTTAGCAGTGTCTTCATTGTCTATTGCATTTTACAAGTGTCATGGCACTTGCAGCAGCCCAAGAAGGGAAGATGGGGCTCAGTTCATGTTCTGCCATCAGTTGAAACCCAGGACAAATAAATATGAAGGTGCTTAACCTGAGTTGGGCTTGGTAGAGTCTCCTGTAGAGGAATGCAGACTGGCAGAGGAGTGCCAAAAGACTCGAGGTAGGCAATCGTATGCCATCATAGGCTTCCTGATATTTTTCCTGTTCCATCAAATTTTAAGAGCAAAAAGATTTTGAGTGAGCTTCAAACTTCTGTGGGGGGAGGGAAAGGCTGTTCCCTAGTTTTACACTGTAGTTTTCTTTGTATGTGAAAAGAATGCAAATCTTATTCTGTAGGACCCCCCTTTTCCTTTACAAGCTGAAGTGCAGTGGACAGCCCTATGTCCCCCTCATTTAAGTTGATTTTCCATTCTTCATGGCAGCTTGAAGTGGCTGTGTTTGCTCACTCGCTGTAACTTGTGCACATTCTGAAAAGAAAAAGAAAAATCAAGTAGCTGGAGAAATATATTCTTTGCCTGAAAAGTCAGATGCTTCAGTACATAACTTGATGTGACAATTGGTATGCCTCCCTGCGAATTTTCACTAGTGATCTTTCCCACTTATAAGCACAGCTTTGTCAATGTCTAATAAAATGCCTAAGCTTTGTAACCGTGAAAGGAAATGTATATTGGAAGGAAATTAAGTGTACCAGTATCCCACTGGTACTGAAAGCTGTCTCTATTCATCTTAATTAATATAACCATTTCAATGCATATTGTTACTCCTCTCTATGTGTTATATTTGGTACTGCTCTAAAGGAAGCTGTAAAACATCCTGATGCTTTCATCAGTGCCCTGGCAGGGGATGAGCACCCTTATGAATCCATGCACCTCCTCTCTCTATTTGGTTGTTTTTCCCCCTCCCCAAGTGAGGCAATGGGATGATCAGCTCCGTAGAATGGAGGGACAAGAGCCTTGTTTCTGTGAAAGGTCATTTCGTAGCCAACTCCGGGGCGCAGTGGGCAGGCAGCACTTGGGGCTGTCATCAGGGGTGCAAGAACATGCCAAGCTGCTGCCAGCAAGCCCATTTTAGTCCTTCCCAGCACAAAGGCAGGTCTGTGTGCTGGGCTTGCTGCTGCCCGTTTGATGCCAACCCCGGTGTCACCAGGCGGCCATCTCCATCATTAGGAGACCAGCCCTTGGACTTGGCCAGCTCAACGAAGAGGGAGGCGAGAGCGTGATGAAGGCCAGTTGCCAGGTTGCTCCTCCACGGTTGCTGGCACCATCCCTCAGCAGTAACCAGGCTGTGCCCCTCAATTGCTGGGATCGTTTAGGTAATAAGGATCACCCACTCTCTATGAGATAATCACTCTTATTGGAGATCTTTGGGTGTAACGTGGCTGTGCTGTGCTATACGGGCGGCTGGCTGGCTTTAAACTTCTGTGACTACATGTGACTGCCATCCAATTTAATTGCAGTGCTCTGCATTTAGTTCCTGTAAATTATTTATGATGAAAAGATATAAAGCAATATGTTATTTTTTTACAAAGGACTGGCCGAAGCAGTTCATGCTCACTTTTCCATTGACTGAGGTACAGTGATGCCGGTGCAGCGTTCAGGATCAACTTATAGCAATCACCTGTGGCAAAAATGCAGTAATTTTGCACTTTTCCTGCTGTTACAGTGTGTGGCAGAGGTGAAAACAGTCATGGCTCTTCACCTTTTAAATTGCCACTTGTGGTTTGCAATTGGGCATTTCATTAAGAAATTGAGAAGTAAGCATTTAGCTTGACAGTGGAAGTAAATTGGCTGGTCATGCCAAGAAATTAAAACTCTGTGGCACCGGGTGATCTTCAGAGTCAGAATCCTGCCCTACATAAGCCCAGACTCCTATGATCCTCCCAGGATTAAATCAGAACTGTCATTTGGTTGTTCATACTCAGTTGTATGAGAGAGAGAGGCTGTCTCTCAGCCACCCGGAGCCAGAAAAAAAATAAAATTAGGACAATATGAAACCTCGAAATAAACTTAGCAATTAAGACGAATCAAGCACATTTGTTAAAGAACAGCATGATGTACCTGTGAGTGGAAACTTGAGGTTTTTTTCCCCAATTTGAACCTGCAGGGGAAAAATATGCAATCTTTTTTGAAAGCTGGGATTTTCTACTTCTCATCCTTTTGACTCCTCCTCTTGCCTTCTCCCACTACTTTACTGGCATAACTACATCCATCAAACTTTGGGGAGGGGGTGAAGGATGCAAGGAGATGATTTTGTATAAAACATTGCTAAAATGTGATGTAGGTTTTAGACTGCGATAATAGAAGCACCCTTAGACTGTGTCGATTCTCTAGAACGAGTTCTTTTGCAAAGGGTAGCTAATTAGGCAGCAGCTCTCTGCACGTCATAGATGTAAAGATCTTAGTTAAAAAACAAAATAGTAGCAGATTTCCTCAGCTCTTTCTCAGTAGATATTTTGATTTATTAATTGCTAGAACGAGAAATTGGTTAACTATTGGCCAGCATAGTTTTGAGTTGGCAAAAGGTACAATGTTTTAATTTCTAATTGTAGGGATTTTCAAACTTTTAACAGTTGAAATAATGCTAAATTTGAGACAGCTAAAAGATTGTAATTGCAGTAATGTGATATTATATTTCAATACTTATCAGAGCAACAGGGAATGATAAAAAAAAGAGTATTAGAGAAAAACAGAAGTCTGAATTTTATAGTTTTAAGGAAACCCAAGAGAAATTTACAGGAAAGTGAAGAGGAAAGGGACTTCTGACTTTTTTTAGACAAATATAAGTGTTCCACTCATCGAGCGTTATTTTTCATTTATTTTTTTTTAAATAGATCTCACTAGCATTATTCCTATGGCCTGGCAATGGGATTTTTTGGCATAAAATCAGGACTTTAAATAGTGTGCGTCCTGGATGTCTGGCCAGTTCAATTTTTAAATTCTTGATTAGAGATAAAGTGGTGTTTCAAACCAAAACAAACTACAGGCAATAAACCTTAACGAGTCTGACTTAAAACCACAAATCAAGGATGCTGAGGAGTCAAGGTTGAAATATTTGAAATCCATCCTTAGTTGACTCTATCTACTGAGCAGTGCATGGGGTCACATACTGTTTGAGAGATACATTAATTGAAAAAAAATCTCCAAAACAGGGCAAAGGCACGTTGGCAGAACTGTTTGAGAGATACATTAATTGAAAAAAAAATCTCCAAAATAGGGCAAAGGCACGTTGGCAGAACAAAGTGGAGTTCCTCCTGCCTTTGTCCATCCTGTTCTGCAGCTAAATGGCAGATTTCAAAGATGAGTGCTGTTTATTTTAGGTTCCGATGAAAGTGCCAGATTGTGAAATGCAGCCAATTTTGCACCCCTGTAATTGTTATGTTCTCATTGGTGTTTTAGCTGATTTTCGTCAGCATCGGTGCTAATTTGATCCCTCGCTCTTCTGGGTTGGCTGGTTGTCAGAGAAACTCACAAATGATTTAGAAGAGCCTTTTTGAAGAGCCTTCTTGATAGCAGGACGTGGAGTTATTAGGACCTTTAAGTTAATAACACTGCCTGCCCAGTTCTGAGTTCTGGTTTGCTAGTTAATAACACTGCCTGCCCAGTTCTGAGTCCTGGTTTGCTTGCACCAGGTCATGGCTCTGCAGCTGGAAATGCCAGGCTGATTGACTCAGTCTGAGTTACCAAAAAAGTGGTCGGTTTTAAAAAGCTCACCTTCGGAAATTGTACCACTATATCACTTCAAGCCAAAAGAGCAGGGAGGGGGAAAAGGACAGAAATAATGAGACAAACCCTGCTCTGATGATTCCTACTCCAAACAGAAATAGGACCTCATTTAGAATTACATTCTAAAAAGCACTCTTAAAAACCTCCTATTTGAGTACTCAGATTTTCCGAACAGTTATATCTTATGGTTTTTGGAAGGTGTAAGGCCTATTTGTCATTGCTGCTTCAGTAACGCCTGGAGGCCTGGGTCAGGATCAGGCTGTGTGGCCGTGTGTGGGGTTTTTCAAAAGAAATGTTTTCATTGCATTCTTTTGCTTTAAAAGTGAAACAACAAAACAATGCTTACAATCCCCAA
This sequence comes from Calidris pugnax, assembly GCF_001431845.1. NCBI lineage: Eukaryota > Metazoa > Chordata > Aves > Charadriiformes > Scolopacidae > Calidris > Calidris pugnax. The sequence goes on along the minus strand of NW_015091011.1, from coordinate 8,498 downwards.
ATTGGAAGAAATTGTGTGAACTATTGTGTGAGAAGGAAAAAGGGTAAGGAAACATAACTTGGATTCAGGCTTTTGAGAGTTTATTATAAATGTTGAGAAAAATATTGTTGAAAAAATAGCTCTGCAGTGCCCTTTAAAATCAGTAAGCGTCTATTTTAATTCCCATATAAGTAGTAACTGGCTGCTGTCTGTATATATACTTAAATGTTGCTTGCTGTATAAGAGCTTGGTTGCTTAATTTCAACCTAACTGAATTTTTATGGCTGTGCTATAAACCTCTCGAAAATAGTGGCTTAAATGGAAATGCTGACACGACATTAATTACACTGGCTCCAGTGTGATACTGTGATTAAAGTTTATTTATTTTGTGTGTGCGTGTCTGTGTGTGTGTAATTTCATTGTGAAAAACTAATGGAAAACTAATGTGGCAATGGAGAATGTGATTCTGTGCTTGATACTTTATTTTTCAACAGCAGGGAACAGTTTTAATGCTAGTTTACAGTATTGGAGAATTTATTTTTAATTGATGTATAGTTTAGGTATTTAAAATTTTAGAAATTTGGGAAAGTGACAAGTTTCCCACTTTAAAGCTGTTCAGTCTTCTTCCAGGAGTTTTTAAATGGCTTTTTGGGTGGTGAGGCTGGATGTATATTGCATTTGCATTAGAAACCAAAGAAAATGGTTTCATTTTCTTGCCGCATATGTTCTTTGAGACGATTGGGAGAAAAGTCTCATCTCTCAAAATAAGGGCACGCACTCCAAAGTTAACGTTCATTGCACTATTGCGTATGAAGTAATAGCTATAAAAGTCTTTTTGGTAAATAGTACGCCCAATGGATACTTACAGATTGCAAATCTATGTATTGCATCGGATCGATTGGGAAAGGAACAATTGAAATACTGTATGAGCAGAAGAGTGAGTGAAAGAGGGTTCCTGTCTCCAGTCTGTTTCTTAGGGCAGTGAGCTGTGGTGGAGAGACCTTGGTTGCAGTCCATTCCCAGCAGTTTAGACTTCTCACATCAGGGAACAACTGGAAAAAAACCATGGCATGGTCTGGAGAGCAGAACTAGGCTGTCCTGCTTCCCTGGGTGAGCGTTGAGAGTAATACATAATAATGCCAAGTATGGATAACCCTGTTTGATAAGATGTATCCAGAGCACATTTAATGGTTCCTATCTGCTTTGCTCCTGGGTCGGTTAGGCAAAGGCATTTTTTTCCGTGTTCACATGCATATGGAACTTGAAGGTTGATCAGAAAACCTGTCTGATGGCTTGTGGACTGTGTAGAGGGAATGATCTCCCTGGTTGGTAGTCTGTGGTGGGCTTTCCTTGACATCAGTGCCAGCGTTCTGCCTCATCTCAGAGACCAAAGTAATCATTCCCACTCTTAACCATAAACGCCTTTCCCACGAGCTCAGGGCATCCAGTCAAACCCTTCTGCACAAGAGAGTTATTGCAGAAGAGAATTATTATTAAGATATTCTTAGTACTGATCTGTCTGGTAGACTGTGATCACAGAGTGATTTGGGGTTGGAAGGGACTCCTGGAGAGCAGTGATAGCTGTGAAGCTGCAGGATGGTACGTCCTGCAACACGGCAGTGAGAGGAGAGACAAGTAGTGAGGGCTGAGAAGACCAGAGGGAAAAAGTGAAATCTTTGTGTGGAATGCCCTCCTTCCGTTTGCTCAGTGAGAGCATTCAGCATATATTAATCCAGTCCATGAAATTTACATTTTTTATTTTTACTGTTTGCTTTCACTGGAAGAGAGTGCAAAGTAGGCAAATAGTTTCGAAGTGTGTGGTCTTTATGATTTATATGTATTGCTCAGAACTACCGCTGACCAAACTTCTTGGTCTTGTTCCCATTTGTTACAGTAATTAAATATTAAGTTGTTATGAAAGGATTGTGCCCTTCCCTTGAAAGAAAAAAGACTGGGGCTACTCCACGATTCTGGGGCACAGCCGATGTTTTATTCAAACCAATGTGTAAAGGTACAGAAACTGTGTGCCAAGCTTATCCCATCTGGAAGGAATGTATCTGTTCTGGATCTGAAGCAAGACTGAGGGTCTCCTTCTCTTTAATGTATTTGGGAAGCAGAGTTTGACAGGGTTGGAGAGAGGAAAAAAAAAAAATCAGCACATGCTGTAGATACATTTGGTTGGCAGGAGAAGAGAGCCTGGCAGGTCAGTCAGTTCCCAAACACATCACCTTCCTTGCTGCAGCCTTTAATCTACATTAAGACGAGAGAATGCTTGTCCTTAAATGACCTTTGCATTGAGTCAAGTGTCGCACTGGAAACTTCAAAGTGTAACTGAAGACAAATTATGCAATAAATGAAAAAGTAATACTGTAACTTCTCTGTGGTTCCAAGCCTGCAAGGGACCAGCTTTTCTCTTTGAGCACACCCACTAATACCAGGGAAGCGTTTCAATATAGGGTAGGGGTGGACCTGCTGGAAAGCACTTCTGAGAAGAAGAATCTGAGGGTCTTGGTGGATAGTAAACTCTCCGTGAGCCACCAATGTGCCCTTGTGGCCAAGGGGCCAATGGGATCCTGGGCTGCGTAGGGAAGAGTGTGGCCAGGAGGTGGAGGGAGGTCATTCTCCCCCTCTGCTCTGCACTGGGGAGGCCACAACTGGAATCCTGCCTCCAGTTCTGGGCTCCCCAGTTCAAGAGAGACAGGGAACTGCTGGAGAGAGTCCAGCGTAGGGCAACAGAGATGATGGAGGGATTGGAGCATCTCCCTGATGAGGAAAAGCTGAGAGAGCTGGGACTCTTCAGCTTGGAAAAGAGAAGGCTGAGGGGAGACCTTATTAATGCTGACAAGTGTCAGCATTACCCCCAAGTTGTGGGTTGAAGGAGGATGGAGCCGGACTCTTTTCAGTGGTTCCCAGTGACAGGACGAGGGGCAACGGGCACAAACTGGAACATGGAAAGTTCCACTCAAATATGAGGAAGAACTTCTTTGGGGTGAGGGTGGCAGAGCCCTGGCAGAGGCTGCCCAGGGAGGGTGTGGAGTCCCCTTCTCTGGAGACCTTCAAGCCCCGCCTGGATGCTCCTGAGTGATGTGCTCTGGGCAACCCTGCTTTGGCAGGGGAGTTGGACTGGGTGACCTCTAGAAGGTCCCTTCCAACTCTGACAATTCTGTGATTCAAGCACATAAACAGAGACCTACGTATGATTGCACAGTGTTTTACTGAGTAATTGCTTGCTGATTCTGTGGGTGAGTGGAGAGACTGCTGCAAATGGGAAGACAGAGGGGAGAGCAAGGAGCAGCATATGAAAATTAATCTCTTTTTAGAAAATGTTGGTGATACGTTTCGAAGCTTTGCTTGAAAATCCTGGTTTGGCTTCTCACGGTTTTTTGTTTACAGACTTCTGAGGTTCTGCACTGTCCACAGCTGGTCCCAAAGATTCGTTCAGCCTTCACACAAGGCTGCTGGCTCCTATGCCAGCCTCGGGAAGGAGCTCAGAGGAGTGTTTTCTCCCTTAACGCCGTCTGCGAGCGCTCCCTGTTGTGCTGACAAACATGTACCTTACAGAAATACTGTATCTAGCCTTTCTAAAAGGATGGCGTCTTTCCAAAATCTTAAGCGAGCTGCTTCGTGATGCCAGTTGGAGCAATCAGCCTGTTGCTCTGTGAAACCAGCAACAGTTAGAAGGCTTTCAAAAGTTACTCGAAGCCCTGCTCCCGAACTCACCAATATATTGTGATGACTCACAAGCCCTGTACTGTGCATCATTCAGTGTGAATGTACAAATTATCTTCTTAGAAACCCCCAAACTTTTTATACCGTACTGAAAAGCTGTGCCTTGGGGTGCTTTGCGCTCTCTCTCTGCCTTTTCCATGAATAAGAGGTGGACTTATTTTTTTCAGTCTGGTTTCTGTTTCTTGTCTTCGTGGAGTGATGTCCCATTGCTCAGGATACCACATGGTTGTGGGCAGGTTAAATCGTGCTCGTCCTCTCCAGAATCTTATCAGAAGACTCATTCTTCAGAAAACGGAGGAGGGAGAAAAAAGACTTTTGCCTTGTGTGTGTGGTGCCTTTTATTGCACTAATGTGAAATGATTCAATGTGATGGACAGCAGTTTATCAAAACAAAATCTCATTAAAATCTGTCTGCACTTTGCCCTTACTCTCCTTTGTATAATTAGATTGTGAAGCTTTCTGTGACCAGACAGTAACCTGTGGTAACCTGTAGTATGTGTACATTTATGGGTGATGAATAAAACCATTGTTATCACCCTTAAATGTTGGCATCAATATTGTGCTAATAACATTTGGAAGTTTCTGCTTTATCAGCAGCAATGACTGGCAAATAATCAGCTGTTTTGTAAGGGGAAGCTTAAAATAGCAGCCAAAGACATTTGAGTTAAGCTTCATGGAAAAAGACACTGCCGCATTTATTACGATACCGTTTTTGTTGTGTAAGGATGACATGATTGTTGCTTTAGCTTTTTAGACATACAGGGCAATTAAGAATAATCAGTTTTCCCACACATTCCGCAAAGCAACTGAAGCACAAATGCTAATAACCAGACCCTTAAATTTAGAGTGACTTCCGCTGCTGCCTGGGCAGCCCACGGGTACAGATGCGTGTTTCATGGTGGTATGCGAGCTATTGTGAGATTGCACTCTTCTTACCCAGATGCCAGTCTCAAAAGAAGTTGCTGCTAAATAGTAAACTCTTTCAGATTTGCCTGTACTACCAATTTAAATATATTTTGGAGTGCGGCTGTGGATAGAAGTCCATATGACATGCACTGTGGGCTTTGCAATCTGTGACAGGCATCCAGACGAGAAGTTGAAAGGAATGTGTAAAAGAATTTCTAATTTGTGTTTACTGGAAGTAGTAGGTGGTCGCACCAATAAAAAACTAGTTTGTGTTCCGTACGCACACAGATCCGTGTAGTGTTTACCCCATAGTTTGTATGAAACGTGTGTGGCTGGTTTTAGAATTCAGAGCATCAGCAAAGACAGGTCAGGATTTGGGTAGGGTGTTCAGAAAACAGATCTTGCCTGTAACTAAAGGTAGTAAGTTTATACTGACAGTATTAATGCATAACTATTCCTACTAAAAGTCACGTATTTGGTGGGGGAAGTTTCTTAGATATTCTTAGATCAGGCTCTGTCATGATTGTTTTAGACAGAAATCTGCATGAACAGTTATATCTAAAAATTGTTTATGTATTCGTATACAACTTTATTTTCTGTATTCTTTTCCCCATTTTTTTCTGTGCTCGTTGCTTTCCTCAGCGTGAGTATGCAATACCTCTATATTCTGCATGCTTCTAGACTTTTACTGTATTGGGCCTAAATCTTTTGCATGCTTAGGATTAAACGTTTGTTGAATTTCATCTTTGCTTGCCAAGCATCTTAGACTGAAGTGCTTAATTAAATGTGTAAAAAATGAATCGCTAAACTTTGTGACTGACCAATACCACTTATCAGGAAAAAAAAACACAGGGAGAGCAAACTGATATCCTAAACTATGGTGTACAGTTACTTGCATTTCAGTGGACATAATTTTCCACATAAAATTTTAAAGCTTTCCCTATACCAGATGTGGACATAGTTGTATCTGTACGAAAGACTGAATGTTGGGATGGCATCTTCCTGTTTGTGAAGAACAATAAGCCACAGTGGTGTAAGAAGACTTTTTATTATTAAAGTGTTCCTACACCAGTGAGTTATTTTACCAAAATTGATAGTAAGAATTAACACCTTTAGATCAGGACATGACAGCTCATAAAAAAAAAAGTGATTTCTGAGAATGAAAGATGAGTTTTGCTCTCTGCAAGAAGAGCATCACCATTAGTGCATGAGCCTTTACTGGCCTCTTGCGCTGAAGTCAAATTAATAGCAGAAGAATTTTTCCCAAATGCTTGCAAAAATTGTTTTTGTGATACGTGTGACTGAAACAGCAGTTACACACCCTTGTATAAGGGAGAGGTGTGGAGGAAAGGGGAATCGACTTGCATTATCCAATTTTAGAAGATGCCCTGACACCATGGTAAAAATCGAGGATGATGCCTATTACAGATTTTCTTTTTTCTTGTGAAAATCTTAAGTGGAGATGATTTAGACTGAAATGAAAGCTGTTATGTCCTACCCAGTTAAACGTTCTGATCACCATGAAAGGCCACTGTCACGAAGTCAAAAGGAAAAGGTCTTCAAAGCTGGAAAAGAAGTCCCATTTTCTCCAGGAGCTCGATCTTGAGACCACAGAACAAGGAGATAGCTTAATCTCTAGTTGAAGAACTGGAAGGATGTGGCCCTATCCCTGTCATCCCCATGAGAGTCTCTCTAGCTTGTCTTTGCTATTTGGCAATTATTTTTTTGGCATTTTTGGTCAGGGTCTGTGACACCTCAGTGCAGCTGTCAGGCTAAGAGTAAAGCTGAATAAATAGCTCCTAGCAAGTAAGTGTTATCCTAGTAAATCCTTCTCAGTCCTTGTGAGCGTGGGACATGTTTGCAAAGTTTCAGGGTGCCCCAAGACAAATTTTCAGCAAATAAACTGTCAACCAAGATAACTTCTGAGCTCCAGAAAAACTCTAGAAGAACTCTAGAAAAATCTAGGTGTTTAAGGAAATAATTTGAACATTATTTACAAAGTTTTCACTTTAAAAACGTGCTAATATTTTATAGTTTAGTTGCAGCTGATCATCTGTCTTTGTTCTTCCAGGCTTTTAAGACCAAGGATGGCTACATCGTGGTGGGAGCTGGAAACGATCAGCAGTTTGTCACCGTGTGCAAGGTAATGGTGTGTTAGGTGACAGTACAGAAATGTGTCATGGTTTCCATTCTGACTAGGAAAATAATTACTGTTTGCTTCACAATTCCCCTTTTTTGTGAAAGTAAGTAATGAGTAGGAATTGTAACCCTGGGGTTCTACCTGGTAGTTTCGGGGACTGATAGGGGTTTCTGTGCTTTGCTTCTGTATTCGGAACATGCCGATTCCCAAACCTGTGGGTGTTGACACCTACTTTGGAAGCCTGTGCAGCTGCAAATCAGCAAAAAAAATGAACAAGCTGACCACCTTCCACTTCTGGAACGGTGAATGTCATGAAAGTCATACCCATGGCTTTTCCAGGAAGAAATGTGGCACTGTTTCTCTATAAAATACAGGGTAGGCACAGCCGTTAACAAAGCAAAGCTGAGAGATGGATGGTTCTTGTGCTTCCTTAATCAGTAGCCGAGTGCGTAGTCCTTTCTAATACAAGAATGTGCTGGTCTGTGCTCACAGAGAAACTTGTGGACTTGTTAGAAAAGAAATATATTACAGGACTGTGGGCTGGCTTTATGATGGTGCAGAGATACGAAGTTGAAGAACAAATCAGCAAGGACTGATGCTGCGTTCAAAATTTGGTATCCTCATTACTTTGAGGTGATGGGACGTGACTGGCAATCCTATTTTCACAGGGGGTGACTTGGAAAATCATAGAATAGTTTTGGATTTTTACATACTCTTTTCCTATTGTTTTAGTAGTTGGAATTGCTTTTCCGTGGACAATGAGTACCTTTTAAAAGTGAAGGAGTGGTTGTAGGGAAACAATTGTTTTTAAATAAAGTGTAGCAACATTCCAAACAGAAGACCCCAGTAACACATAAGATGGGACAAGAGGAGTTTGAATATAGCATTAGACAGCATTTTTTAAAATGAGAGTCCTGCCTTTTCCCTGCCATTATGTTTTTTCTCTGAGAACTTGCATATTTAGCCTAAATTAATGAGCTGGGAGCCTCAGGAAATTGAGCATTATTTTCCTCCGTTTGTTCACATCAGACATTTTCATGGATGCTCACAACTAATAACTGGAAGATGTAGCAAGACGACAGTGCCATTGTGATTCCCTCTCAGTGTAGCTTGGGCTACGTGTCCCCACCTTGCTATCTGGAGGGATCTGGTTTCATTTGCTTGAATCAGCTCTCTTAATAGAGAGTTAACCTCTTCAAAGTTTTCTCAGTGGGTTTTCTACATACAAGTGTCCAACCACAATAGCAGGATCGTTATCTTAACGTGAAGGAAGACTAATGACTGAGTAAGTGTCTACCTGCCACAGCTCAGTTTTCTCAAAGACTCACTGGTTCACAAAGGAAACCTTTTCAGAAAGTCTCAGGACACGAGATTACATAGAGATATAATTGAAAAAGACAAATTAGAATCATATCATAGAATCATAGAATCGTCTAGGTTGGAAGGGATCTTAAAGATCATCTAGTCCAACCATCAACGTAACTGACAAAAAAATAAATAAGAAATAAGCAACAAAAAATCACTAAACCATATTCCTGAGGACCATGTCAACCCATCTTTTGAACACCTCCAGGGATGGTGCCTCAACCACTTCCCTGGGCAGCCTATTCCAATGCTGGATAACCCTTTCAGTGAAGAAATTTTTCCTAATATCCAATCTAAACCTCCCCTGGTGCAACTTGAGGACGTTTCCCTTTCTCCTATCTCCTGTGTCATATCTCCTGTGACAAATGAAGAACGATGT
>NW_015091010.1:0-3638 GCF_001431845.1 Calidris pugnax | reverse complement strand
GGCAGTAAAATGTGCATAATTTGGACAGGAGATCCAAAATAAGTAGTTGTGCTTTATTCTAGTTTAACACAATGACTGAGGATTGCAAATGATTAAGGAAAGCCAAGAAACTTAAAAAAATAAAACCACACCAAAAAACCCAACATGGCTAACATTTAAATATTAAAAGGTAGTATTAACTAGATATTTGTGTATTAACTAGATATTTGCAAGAGCAGTCATGGACATGTATTGTGGTCCTCTTCCAAACTCATCAAGCTGTAGAAATGATTTTTGACCAAGTAAGAAACCCAAGTTCTTTTGAAAAAGATACCATCTTTTGTCCTAGTCACCAACTGTTTAGGACACTATTGACTAGCTCTGCTAAAACAGTCAAGCTGTCCCTTTCCAGAGGAGCCGAATGTATCTTCCATGGATTTCAACTTATGATGGAAATCCTGTGCTTTCACCCAACTTTGACTTTTTTAGATGCTCTGTATCTGACTTGCCTGCAAGATTTAGGGAGTTTCTCCACTTTAAAATAAATCTGGCCATAAAGATGGGAGATCAGTTAAAAATTGCTATTTTTTAACAATTAATGATATTACCAGATCCTGACTTCCAGATGGGAATTTGCCTGTCAGTGATAGTAACTCGTAATTACTTTTGGGAAGGGAAAAGAATAGTAGTAGATAGTTTCCAGAATGCCAGGCATGAAAAAGTGGTAATATGAGTTTTTTAACACCTCAGATGTATTTTTACCTTTTTTCTTATTCCGCCAGGCATGAAAAAGTGGTAATATGAGTTTTTTAACACCTCAGATGTATTTTTACCTTTTTTCTTATTCCACCAGTTGTTTGAATTGGGTCCAGATGGAGGAGACCATGAGACTGATGGAGACCTTCTTGCTGAAACAGATGTCTTAGCGTATGATTGTGCTGCTAGGTAAGATATTTTCCTTGCTTACTTCTGCCTACTTCTTGGTCTTTGTTTTTACTTTATTCATACACATTTTAAAATCACTTTAAATGCCAACAGAGATGATCTACATCGTTAGAAGTTTGTAACAAGTGATGTAAAACTTACACTCAAACAAAGTGTGTTGGGTAAAGTGGTAAAACACCAAATACCTCACCAAGCCATTATGGTACTAAATTAAAAGAATGAAAAATCATCTTACGCTTGCTCTTGTATAAATCAAAGTCAAAACCCATATTCCTGTGTTGCAGCAGCTCTTTTGAATACTTCTATCAAAGGGATGCTGTCAAGCCCAAATGGGCATTTGCATTGAACAACTCCAGCATTAAACTTACTGCAATAAGAAATCATCATAATCAAAAGAAGGGTTATTGTACTCATCCGTTGTACAGCTCATTAGAATACAAGAAGTTATTGCTTGAAAGATTTTGTGCATATTGATAGGGTTAACCATGTTTTAACTGCTTTTTTGTTCCCTGTTATGAAAAAATTCAACATTCAGATAATCCATGACAGCTTTTTGTAGGTTTAATTCTTAGGTATCAATACCCCTAAATATATATTTCTTAAACATTCATGTGTAATTTCTAAGAATTTATGAATAGGCTCTTGTCATTTACAAAAAAACCCTGAAATTTAATTGAAAGAACATAATGAATACTTCATTACTTTACTTGTAGTAATTATATATGAAGTGTAATTGGGTTTGTGTGTGTTAATTTAACTTAATCTCTGCTTACTCTATTTGGCGTTTGATATCTGATTGTTTCAAAATGCAAGTTCAGGATAGACTTAGGCTTTTGTAGGTCCTTCTGAATTAATATTTTTTTAATTATGACAATATTTTTCAATGAAATATTTTAAAAGTTTGACTACAAATAGATACTTGAGTTTAATAACTTAATTCCATTAATTTTCAATTTTCTTTTATAAGCAGGGTGTAATTTGTTAAAAGAATAATCTAAAAACTAATTCACATATCTCCTTTTAAATATTTTACTTCTCTCAGAGAAAAGTACGCAATGATGTTTGATGAACCAGTACTTCTACAAGCTGGCTGGTGGTATGTTGCCTGGGCAAGAGTGTCAGGACCTAGCAGTGATTGTGGATCTCATGGACAGGCCTCCATTACTACAGATGATGGGTACGTTTTTTGTCTATATCTTTTAGTGCAAAAGAAGAAGTCTAATATTACTTGACTAGTAATTGGATTATTTCTCTTTCAGGGTTGTATTTCAGTTTAAAAGCTCCAAGAAATCAAATAATGGTACAGATGTTAATGCAGGTCAGATCCCACAGTTACTATACAGGTAATACTTCGACCTCTATTTATAGCCATTTATTTACATGTTTTTTAAACAGAAGCCCTGTTAAAGTAAGAATATGTTCCATGAAATTATTGTTGTATCAAGCTAAGGAAATCAGTATCTGAAAGTTTTCCCTAAAACTTAGTGTCTTTGGTAAGTAATAAATCCGTTATACCAACATTTATTTCTTTGCAATTTTTCTCACAGTCATTCATCTGAGAATTTAATTTAGTTTTATGGAGCCTCATGATTTCACCTAACGTCCTTCAGTTTTTTGCTAGTTGGGAAGTATTCTATTTATTAGGCCTCAGTTTAGGAGCAGTATAGTATCAAACGGATTATTTTAATGAAAACAAACAAATAACAAGTTGTGCTTTACAGTAAGTTACCATAAATTTGTTATTCCCATGATAAATGTTATGTAACCATGTTTTAACAAGAAAGAACTCTTTCACTGTATTGCAAATAGATTTTGCAGATTTCCTCGGATACATACAAGACATAATTTTTATATTTTATGTATATTTATATCTTTTTCCCCTTGCCCCCACGTTGATTTGGTGTTGCTTTTTGTTTGTTGTGCAGATGTCTATTTTTGTCAAAGTTAGGTTGATGGTTGGACAAGATGATCTTTAAGGTCCCTTCCAACCTAGAAGATTCTGTGATTCTGAAACTGGGAATTTCTTCATACCACTTCCCTTGCAATGTCCTTTCTAAGCATGTCTTTTTCAGGTTCCCTTACCAGAACAGCTCACTTTTACTGGAAAGCTTTCTGTCCATAGACCCCTATCTCGCCAGAGAAAGTTTTCTTTTTGAGCAATGCACATAAAGTCCTGGCATATCCTATTAATTGTTTGGGTGGTTTCTATGGGGGCATGGCTGTTGCCAAAGACAAACAAGCCTTGGGGCTTCTGAAGGAAGGATATGGCTGAAGAGCCATGAGTAGCACAGAATGAAAGGTGCTGCAGTAACAGGTGCTGCCTGTATTTTTTACCTCCATATATATTTTACCTCCATGTATATTTTACCTCCACAAAACTAGTGTTCTTTAAGACATTTCTAATCATATAAATGTCATCTGAACAAATATAACAAATACTTGTAATAATCTCATATGTCATTAAATCTCAACTTTATTACTGATTGTCAAATTCTGCCAGTTGAACAGAATTCAAGATACTTGATTACTGGTTTAGCAGGATTAGGAACTGGAGGAAGTTGTGCTGAAATTGAACATTATTTACATAATTGCCCTCCACTTTTCTTCCACTTCTGTTCGACTTGAACAGTACAAACAGTAAAAACTGCTAAAAGTAAAAAGTGTAGTTTTCATGTCAGTTCTTATATTGTTCTTCCAGGTTGCCAACAAGTGAT